>NW_007258207.1:0-9926 GCF_000164805.1 Carlito syrichta | reverse complement strand
CCCTCACCCTCTGCCCCACCCCACACACAAACACATATGACTCACTGTTCTGAACTATGTCATACGGTCATTGCTGGCTGCAAGTGATGCCTCGAATGTGGGCATCTTACAGGACAAAGGATTGACACGAGTGGCATAGATGAATTATGATTATGTCATGAGATTAACAGTATTGCTGCCCTGAACCAAACTAGAGTTCATTTTGGAGAGGTGACAGGGAAGCTTTTGGGATGGCATGAACAGCTTGTGCAGTACATTTTTGGAAAAGTGAACAAGGAACTATTAAGATATGGGGTATGAATTTTAGTTTCTCACCCCATGTCTTTCTTCAGTGTTTGAATTTTTATATGAACACGTAATACTTTTATATTTAATGAATACAAGAAAACGAACAGAGATGTCAAATCTAAGATTTGAGTTGTTTATTGAGTGATGTAAGCTCTTTAACTGCTCCTCCAAGTCTTACATACCTTCAATCACAGCTCTGTTGCATTCTGTTATATTTTATACATAATTTTGGGGAGTGAGAATCAAGGAAAAATTATTGTTTTCCACATTTGTGCTGATGTCAAGATGGAGATAAAATCAATGCTATAAGGTCCAGAGGAGAGAACAAAAATTCCGTTAAGAAAAGATATCCAGGAGGTACCTGTAAGAATCCAAGTATCTAGGATTTGAAGACATCGCAAGGAGGGTATTAAACTTGCAACAGTTTAAACCAATACTAACTACATTTTAAGTATTATGAATGTATGTGACATCTGTGATAATACTAGAAATAAAAGCTCTGAAGTCCCACGCATAGTAACTCATCTTTGTTTTTTTGTCTTAGTTCCAAACAAATACATGGAAGAGCAACAGATTTCCATTTCATTGTCCCAAGTTAACTCAACTTTTAAAATAAAACCCATATCAAATTCTGATGAACAAAGAAAAGTATATTTAGTTTTGATGAAAAGTATCCACACCTAACACATTCTCCAATAAACTTCTCTAATCACTACTATTTTTTATGTCTCAGTGCTAGGTGCTATGAAAGTAAGAAAGAAAATATTGCCCTGCATTTGAACATATGCACACATACACATTCTAGGCTGTCACCCAGGATACATACCAAAATGTGTGCCTGTGAGCATTCAGAAGATAAGGATTTCCCAGCAAGTTGGGGAATGCAGAGATCACCTTATCAAGAAGATGCCCATATATTATTTAGAAATTTTCATATATTTCTCCCCCCCAACTTTAGTATTACAGCACCCACACAACCCATGAGATCCTATGAGATATAGACAACCACTCCCTGAATGATATTCATAGGGGAAAACCACATAATCATTCTTATACTTTAAAAATTTTATATAATCAATGTAAAATGTAGTTAGTGACCATGAACTCTGTAAAATTACCAGCAAAAGGGTGACTCATTTGTCAGGATTATTGCCAGCTGTTGATGCACTGTGAAGACTCTTCCTTTCAGGATAAAAAAAAAAAAATTATATGTGGCATATATTGCTTCTGGGCCGGGTGGGGGTGGGGGACAGCGCAGGAAAATGAGAGAGCACATTAAATTCCTTTTCAAGTGGGTGTTGTATAGACTGGGTATATTACTGGGGTGCTCAGGTGAATCATAGCCAAAGTCTTAGGTGAGAAAGGCCTGGGAATGACAGACACTTAATGGGAGATGTCATTGTTGAAGGTGGTGTGGTAAAAGCAGAAGGACAAATGTATCAGCCTGGTATGACCCAGCAGATGGAGACTCAACTCTAGAAGGGCCAGCCCTACAGCACCAGAGCTGAGGCAAGAGTAAGGGTGACATTCTTTTTGTTTCTATGGGTTTTGTTCGTTTGCTTGCTTCATCAAATAACAATATTCCATAGGGAAATATAATCGTTCAGACACATGGGCTAAACAACTGATAATGTGTTGCTCTCGTTAACCTAGAAGTCAGGAACATTAAGTCTGTGGGGAATTGTATTCTGCAAACTACTGTAATACAAATGAATTTTTTTAATACAACCAGACAACAAGTTGAAGCTATTATCTGTACAAATCTGAAACAAATACATAATAATGAGTAATTTATGTTATATATAGTCCATTTTTATCTTAAACTTACAAAGTAATTTTAGGGCTGTAGAGGCTTTAAAAATACTGCGTACAAGTTTCTTTTTTTAAAGATATATTTATTTCAGGAACAGTTTAGAGTGTGAATATTTCTGGAAACATTAATTCTTTAGTTGTACCTTCTTCATTTGGTGAGTTGACTAGATATAATCTAACACAAGGAAATACTTTTGATTTGATTAAGAAAATATGAAGAAAGAAATAATTTGATTAATCAAAGATGAGTAACTTCATTTACCTAGGATATATGATACCTGGATGTATAGTTGAGCTAAAACATGTGCTTTTAAAAAAATTATACTAAATGCCTTGTGTGGTACACATCACCTAGTAGATGCTCAAAAAGATCAGTGAAAAAATGCATACATGCATGAATAAAGAGTGTGTGTATAGACAAAGGAATGGTGAGATCCAGTCATCCCAGAAAAAGAACTTGAGTTGAAGATTTGGGTTCAATTAGGGCATTAAACAAGTGTTCCCAGCTGGGTGTGGTGGCTCACACCAGCACTTGGGGAGGCGGAGGCGAGAGGATTGCCTGAGCCCAGGGGGTGAAGCCCAGCCTGGGCAACTTGATGAGACCTCGTCTCCACAATAAATAAAAAAAATTAGCCAGGCATAGTGGTGCATGCCTGTAGTTCTAGCTACTTGGAAGGCTGAGGTGCAAGAATTGCCTGAGTCCAGCATGTTGAGGCTGCAATGCACTCCAACCTTGGCAACAGAGTGAGACTCCAACTAAAAAAAAAAAAAAAAAAAAAAAATGTGTTCCCAAGAGAACCCAGTAAGGAAGTAGAAGAAGATAAGCAAGGCTCTGCTTTCAAATAAATCCCAGCCTCAACCTGATTCCTCTTGGGTATTTATATTCAACATGGGTTAGAAGGGCAATATAATTGGGTATTTATGTTCAGCATGAGTTGGGAAGGGCATTAAACACTGGGATACCTGCAGGCAGCTGCAGAGTTTAAGGGCAATCCTAAGGGTCCAACGATGTTAAATAAGCAGTTAGCGGTTAGCAGCAAAGCATGTAGACTTTGGAGGATGGTGTTGAAAGCTGGTAAGAGAAATTCGACAGGACCCAAGTGAAGTGTGTTTGCTACAGCTAGTAAGTAGCATGGCCAAGATTTTAAAGTAAATTCTTAGTTAAGGGAATGAGTTTTCAATTACATTACAGTCACCCATTTATTAATCTAAAATATAATCATATTATTGTTTGATACGTACATTTTACAGATAATATAAAACAAACAAATAAAATAGTATGAAACACCAATGTTTTAAAAGTTTCTGTGATCTCTTTACCATTGAAAAACATTTTACATGCCTTTAATTAACATTCAATGAATGTTTATATATTTGTAGCCATATATATCTCGCCATCCATCATAGTGCCAGGGACTTCTTAACCAGGGTTCACTGGATTATCAGATCTGCACCACTTCACTGGCTCCATCTTGTTCCCTATCCTCTTATCTCCTTATGCTTAGGCCACAGTAGCATTCTTTCACTTCTTTGGAATAACTTAGCTTATTTTATATTTGGGTCTTTGCTTAGGCTCAGTCTTCAGATCTCAGCTCATATGTTACCTAGATTAAAAGCCTTCCCCAGCCACCTGGCCTGAAGACCATCCACTGAAATTTTCTACTTTCTCACTCTGTTGGCTGACCTCATGGCACGCACAGTTTATATGTATGTATTGCCTTGCTTACTTGCCTATTGTCTGTTTTTTAAAGAGTCCACTACACTTAAAGCTCTGAGTTTAGAGACTATCCCTGTCTACTGCTGTATACCTGGCTTCTAGCACAGTGCCAGCATAAAATAGGTGCTCCATGAATATTTGTTAAATGAAAAAAAGTATGTGACTATCCAGTAATATGATATTTTTACAAAAAGATCAGAACTTGACCCCTAAGTGGGTATTATTTCTATAAACAGTCCCACTGGGGTGTTATACATTTAGTTAAATATATTAAAATATATATATTTAGTCAATATATTTTTGAAGCCCTTCTATTAGAATTACTCTTTAGAGCATACTCTTTTGATTAACTTTTATAAGAATAAATTATATCCTTTAAAGAAGATCTTTTTAGTATAAATAGCCAATTTTACTTAGTGGTTGAGACAGAAGAATAAAAGTAATACTACTACGTTTGGTCACATAAAAAGTACTATGTTTATAAATAAGAAAAAAGTACTATGGTTGATTTTTTTTTTTTTTTGAGAGCCTGAGGAACTAACTTTAGAGACTTTTCCAACAGATTTCAGTTAAGATTTCACATAACAGCAATATAATTGGAAACAGTGCATGGTGTCTTCAGGCAAAGGAAAATGCACATTTGAACATGTTCTGATTTCTTGTTAACAATGTATTTTATCATATATATTCATTTGAAGAAAAGAAAAGAAGAAAAAAAACTCACAGATTCAGCCTCCTTATTTTAGAATTACAACTTTACTTGAAAATAATTAAACTGAATACCTTTTAATGTGTCATTTAATGATGATCTCTACTCAAACGATGTCTCTCAATTACTTTGAACATCTAAATAATTATGGTTGATTGTACCTGCATGAAATAAGAAAATACAGTGTAGAGTATCTAAAACCCTTTGTAAATGCAGGCTAAATTACCCTAACTGGGAGGAAAAACTTGCCTGTTTTAGTGAAAAGTTTACTTAGAGCACTCATATTAAAAATGCAGTTTTCTTAATTTTAAGCACCTATAGTCACATTGCTGGGAGGGCCAGGACAAGGCTATATCTTAAGAATTGTGTAAATGTATTTTTGGCATGTTTAGCAGTTTTTACCCATAATGTGATTTTATAATTATCCAAAAATAAATTCTTGGCCCTCAAACTTAATCAGGGTAAATATTTCCCTTTGGTAGATAGGTTTCCCTAATCAGTAATTTTTTAAGTAGAATAAAGTGAAATTTTAGCTGGTACTAGCCATAGTGATCCAAATTTCTTAATAAGCATCAAGGAAATTAGTGAACTTTAAATTTTTTTTGATTAGGTTAATCAATAAATTCATTAGAAAAATCTTTGAAGTTTACTTATGTCTACATTCTCACCCCATAATTTCACTGATATATGAATAACTCTGTATTCTACAAACTTGCTTGTTCACCTTCCTGTAAGTATTTCTGCTCTGTCTGATATTTGTACTTTTCTTTGGGTGCAAGACTTGGGAAAGTCAGGCAGTTGGATTAATTCTGGGTTAGGGTTTTGCCAGATGGGAGAGATGAAAGGGACATGGACAAAACAGTTTAGGATACTGAGAGACAGTGGTTGAAATCCTGAACTGATACTACCTATGAGGTTATAGATCAGTTATGAGTATAACTGGGCAAGCTCATTGGAGGGATATAAGATTGGGGGTAAGTGACTGGGGCATCTTTTTTTATTTTTTGGTGATAGCACATTTCAACATTTTGTCTCTGGGATTATAGAATGTAATGAAGCCAGTGCAGTGGAATTGAGGGTTATTCCAGGTGGGGCAATTAAAGCGGTGGGAGGCTAGAATATTGACTGAGTTACCCGTAAGGGCATGAGATTCACTCAGGACAATAGCAGGACTTGGGTTGGAGAGGACAGCTATGAATCTGGTAACAAAGTTTTCAGAAATGAGGTAAGACCAGGAGATGGCAGACAATAGCAATAGAGAGAGTTGGGTAGGAATGAGGCTTTGTAGACAGGTGGAGGGATAATGGTTTGGAAGTGGCACTAAAGGATGAGACAGGTGTAACTTCTTTTCTTTTATCTCTGTGTCTGTGGGATGTGATCCAATTAGCTGACTCTTATAGAGAGGCTTGTCCTCAGGGAAGATTCAAGTTTCTGGTAAGTTCAGACAACACTCAGTGAAGGTGAAAGATGCAGAGAAGTGTGTCAATCACTGATAAGTCCTCACCTAAGCAATGTGTGGGTGGGGAAAGAGGAGCAGGAAGTGGAGCAAGGGGAAAGCAAGGGCTGGGTGGTAGGGGTACAAGGGAGAGTACTAGGAGCAAATAAAAGACAGGAGAACTTGTATATTTAAGGATATGCCCAGGGAAAAAGGAATGGAAGGCTTGTGGGCCAGATAGTTCTCTGAAAGGAGGGGGATTTGAGTCTCAGTGAATTCAGCTGCTGCTTGGAAGGGCGGGCCTGACCTTAGTGTTGCTCTGCAGGGGTGTGTGAGTGACCTCAGAGAGCAGTGTAATGGGAGCCTTGAGAAGTAGACTGTGGAGCAGGGCACAGCACTGGTGATTCTCCTTTCCTCTTTGTATTTTTGGAGGTGGAAGTGAGAGAGTAGATTACTGTTGGTGATAGATTCAACCTGGTATGTGGCCTGCAGCTGGTATGTCCTGGCTCTCTCCCAACTGAATGTCACTAACAGGCAATTTTCTGTTTTTCCACTTCATATGGCAGTCTACAATGAACATGTATTACTTGTAGAAGTAGGAAAAAATATTTAAAACAAAGTCACTTCATTAACAAATGCTGATTAATGCTCCTATATGTCAGGCTTTCCGAGGTGTGGCAATATGAAAACAAGGCAAAGTTCCTGCTTTCAGGTGCGGTCAGTTCAGTAAAGAGCCATGACCTTGGTTACCTGTGTCTCCAAAGGGTACAGTGGAAAGTAGATGCATTACTTGGGAAATTCAGGTTAAAAAGCAAATAAAAAGTATCTTTCAACAAGAATTTTTATAATCAAGAATGATAGCTTTTTAAATATTTAAACAGTTATCTTCAATGTCCACGTGGATGGGGAAACATAGACTTAGAGGATACTCTTTGGCATGGCCCACTACTTTCTTTATATAGTACTTTTATAAAAATAATCAGAGATTTAGGAAACCTTATCTTTAGGTAACATCTCCTAATAAACAGTCCTTCAAATTTTAAAAAGAACTTGAGCTTGTTTAAATAAAAATAAGTGGGGTTTTTTTTTTTGTTTTTGTTTTTTTAGGGACAGGGTCTTGCTCTGTTGTCCAGGCTGGTCTTGAACTCCTGGCCACAAACGATGCTCCTGCCTTGGCCTCCCAAAGTGAAACTACAGGTATGAAACTCCACACCAAGTCAGAAAATAACATTTTAAAAGCAAGTTTTATTTTTTACATGGTCTTGTCATTCCTGATTAGATTTCCTTCAGGTCTGGATTCAAACAGCACTGTTTTGTAAGGCTATCCTTGGTGATCCTGGTTTAAAATGGCAAAGCCCTTTCCTAAGTTACTTTGCTCATTAGTAATATCTTTCTCCAAAACATACATACCTTACTTGTTTATCTTGCTCATTGTTGACCGCCTCCTGAGAAAGCAGAGATTTTTGTCTTCTGTGTTTACTACTATATCCCCAGCGCCTAGAGCAGTACTTAGTGTCTGGTAGGTGCTCAATATATGTATGCTGCCTATAGGAATGTAATTCTCCTCCATCGTCTAGAGTGTTCCAATGAACAGTGATGAAATTTCTACATGATTATTAAAAATGCACAAGATTAGAAATTATTTTAAAAGAAACTTGCAGCTCTTTTCTATTAGCAAATGAAATGTGGAAATTTCTTGGAAGAAGGTGAGTAGATTGCAAATGCAAGAGCATTTTTTAATGTCAAGTATTTCAAATTGTTGATGACGCGCTCACTTAGATTGCACCTGCATGGTTGGAGCAGTCACCCCACTCTGGCTTGGATATCACGAGTAAAGGCTGCATTAGCAACCAAGAGCTTTGTCTAATACATGTAGGGAGAGATTCTCTACTCTTTTCCTGGAGCAGCACTTATCAGACCTATACCTTGCCTTGTGTCCTCAATCTCCAGCACACTCATGCTTCCTCATATCTTGGTACAGGCTTTTTTCTTGGTTTTTAGAACACACCTTCAGCAGCTCTGCAGGCCCGTTGTCTGAGGCTGTAACTGGACATGTGATGGAGAACCTCCTTTAAGGCACACAGCACATTGTACTGGGGCAGCCAGTGTGAAAGGTGTTTGTCTCCTTCTAGGGTAGATGAATACAGCTTTGGCTGCCAAGGCCCTGCTTATCCCAAGAGATGAAGGAATTGGTATCTTGTGGTACATTTGCCACTTATTCATTACTTATTCACTTAGTTGGCAGTTCTTGTTAACTAATCAGAATACACCTGTTTTGATAGGTCCCTAGTGCCCCTTATGTATAACTCTCAGACTTCTGTTGGAGGTTGTCTTCACTTCCAGTAACTTCAGGAAACCCCCAGATTGTCAAACAAATGCTCGGAGCTCCCTCAAGTTGCTGTTTGCTTTATTGTTTCTTTACCCTGGATTATTGCTGGATACCTCTTTCGGTTGTTGTGTTCTTTATTTCACCTCTTCAGGGGTACCTCTCTTTATTCATCTTTTTAAAGTATAGAAAATTTGTCCTCTTTACTGTTTCACAGAAGAGAGTTTTGGGTGCCAAGGTATTGTAGAATTTACCCAAATCAGTTTTCAGTTTTATTTACTGGCTTTCCTTTTCTCAGACACATTTCCCGGGATGGCTAGTTTGGATCAAATTCAGTAACAGCCACCATGCTACACTATAAACTGTAAATCCCTTCAGACATGCTTCCATCCAATTTACCAAACCTAAGATCTTTTTTCTCTAAAATGAATTGTCTCCCAGGAACCCTAGAGTACTCCTTAGCATCTCTTCCATTGTCCTTCTTCTTTATTCTTAACTACAAGTGCAAATGTTTTGCATTCCTTTATCAGGAGGATACTATCTCCTTTGCAAATGAATGGATGCAAATAGGAATGGAGTCTGAAGAAGAGTCAACTATCTATACATTCTGGCATATGACCCATTTGGGAACTTATAACACTGTTAAAAAGTATTCTCTATGACATAATGAAAACACAACTGAGGTAAGAGGGCAGAGGGAGAACATTGTTCGATTTCTCCCAAAGGAGTAAGTTATGTTGAGACACAGACCAAGTCTCCTGCAAATTTCTTTTTTTCCTGGATGAAGTTAACAGAAAAAGAATGCTTGGGCTTCCAGGTTGCTGTGGAGAGGAAGGGCCTGTCATCACGTGCACAAGGTGATTTCTTTCTGTCTTGTAAATGCTGAATCTCAGACCCAGCAACAGATTCTAGAATTATATTTTTGGGACTTTGCTCTTTTGAAATTTCAACATTTGGGATTATGTGTTTCAAGATTATAATCAGTTCCTGATTTGAATCCTAATCTCTGACTTCAAAACTCATGCTCTCAGCGCTCGGGCTGGGCTGGGCATGGCGCCGCCCAGGTACTCGTGACCAAGCCAGGTGTGCGCGGGTGTCAGTGCTCCCAGGGCTTGGACGCGCCTGATGCGCCTAGCAGATTTGGTGAATAAATGTCCTGCAGCTGCATGATAACTCACTGACAAAGAGTTCCACTTCCAGAAGTATTTTAAAGAAAAAAGGGGAAGAAAAGAAGAGAAGATCCAGAAGAGCGGAGACGGGGCAAGATGGCGATGGCATAGGTGAACTGGTGAGATTCTCTGAACGGACCAAGACTGCAAACTGCTGAATAGACAGACTGTAAAGCAGAGGGAAAAGTGAACAAAACCAGAAGACCCTCATAAGGAAGAACAGGTCGTTGCAGAAGAGAAATAAAAGCAACCCCACCTTCCCTCAAAAACAGAATTGAAGAGGGGGAGGGAAAGGGGTAAAGGGAGAAAAATCTACAGAAATGAAGAAAAACCAAAAGAAGAGTATGGGTCTCTCCCAGATGCCTGGGAGAGCAGACACTGAGAAAATTGACTTTGGAATACAAACAATGAAAAGTCCCCAGAATGAAGGGTCTCAAAATGCAAATGTAGATATCAAAACAATAATGGAA
>NW_007258206.1:652584-659359 GCF_000164805.1 Carlito syrichta | reverse complement strand
TCTCACCCTGTCACCCAGACTGGAGTGCAGTGGCCACTCCCAGCCACCGCAGCCTCGACCTGCTGGGCTCCGGCGGTCCTTCTGCCTCAGCCTTTCGAGTAGCCGGAATTACAGGCGTGTGCTACCACACCCGGCTGATTTTTGGATTTATTGTAGAGATGAGGTCTCGCTGCCCAGGCGGGTCTTGAAACCGCGGGTTCAGGCAATCCACTCACCTCAGCCTCCCAAAGGCGCGGGATTACAGGCTGAGCCACCGAGCCGGGCTATGTACATTGTTTTAGACACAGTGTGATTGCATACTTAATATACTATAGTATGAACATAATTTTTATATGCACTGGAAAACAAAAGAAATTGTGGTTTGCTTTATTGCAATATTTGCTGTATTGCAGTGGCTTGGAAGTGAACTTGCAATATCTCTGTGATATGCCTGTATTTTCTCATGATTAAATATGGCCTGTGTAAATAAATATAAACTTTTGTCTTCTCTCTTTTTTTTTAGTATTGGTGTTGCTTATCTCTGGAATGTCTTTGTTTTCTTTTTTATTATTTTGTGTGTTTTGTTTGTTTGTCTGCTTTTTTAAATGTAGGTAACCAATTGTTCTATCACAATTTGTTGTAAAAACTTTTCTTTCCCTATGTAATTCTTTTAATGCCTTGGTGGAAAATCAAATGCCTGCGTAAGTGTGACTCTTCTAGGTTTTTTATCCTCTTTCATTTATCTGGTTGCCTGTGTTTACATTATTACTACACTGTCTTGATTAACATAGCTTTAGAATAAGTTTTGGATTCGGGTAGTATAAAAGTCCTACCCTTATATTTAACATTTATATTTTACTTGAAGTCGGAAATTAAACTGTAAATTGCCTCTGTTCTCTTCCTGAATAACACAAAACCTATTAGAATGTTTTAATCTCAATCTCCTCCTTCAATATTTGATGTTATATAGTTTCTTATTTTTAGCCGCCAAATAATCAATTCTAATTATTACTTTTGGTTTTATTGTCAATGCTTATTTACATTTCTCAGGCACAGCAATTGCTTTGTTTACTCTTGCGAGGCAAACAATTTTTTTCCTTGCTAAAAGTTGGAGAATGATGTGTCTACCTCTTTGTAGATTTGAAATGTTTTCCTGTTGCCCTAATTCTTGAGTAATAGCTACACTGGGCATAAAATTCTGTTCTTGTCCCTGAGCTCTTTGATGATGTTATTATATCATCTTTTTGTGTATGTTGTTGCTAATAAGAAGTTTGCCATTTTTATTCTTCTTCTTTTGATATATGAGTGTATATATTTCCATCATTCTCTCTGGTTGCATTTTATTTTTTCCAGTTTGACTATGTTGTGTCTAGACATATTTTTATTTTTCATGTTTTATCTGTTGATTTATGTCTTTCATCAAAACTAAATTCTCGGCCGGGCTCAGTGGCTCAGCCTGTAATCCCAGCACTTTGGGAGGCTGAGGCAAGAGGATTGTCTGAGCCCACGGGTTCGAGACTCACCCAGGCAACTTGGCGGGACCTTGTCTCTATAATAAATCAAAAAAAATTAGCCGGGCGTGGATCCGCGTGCCTGTAGTTTCGGCTACTTGGAAGGCTGAGGCCGAAGGATCACCGGAACCCAGCAGGTCGAGGCTGCAGTGGCCGGGAGTGGCCACTGCAGTCTAGTCTGTGCGACAGAGTGAGACTCCAACTCAAAACAAACAAAGAAAAATACCCCAAAAAACTAAATTCTCAGGGATTTGTAAACACACAAGTGCATATCTATTTGTATAAAAACATAATTATGAAATTATATATAAAATATATTTATAAATATACTATCTATCTATCTATATAAATTTCCTTTTCTCTTTTCCCCTATGCATTCTTCCTGAAAATTATTTAATATATATTTGTCCTTCTCATTCTAGACTCTAAAACTTTTAATTTATCTTTCATACCTTTTATCTTTATCTCTCTGTTCCATTGTGGGATATTTCCTTTGTTTTTCCCCCCCCCAATTCATAATGTCTATCATTAGCTGGTACCAGTGTGCTCCTTAAGTCAAGTGTAGCATCAACAGCCCACACATCTTCCTGGTTCTTTCAATCATTCGGTGTTTTCTGGCTGACTTTCTTTTCTTTTCTTTTCTTTTTTTTTTTGACTTGGGGTCTCACTCTGTTGCCTAGCCTGGAGTGCAGTGGCATGCTCACAGCCACCACAGCCTCAATCCTTGTCACTGGGCTCAGACAATCCTTCCACCTCAGTTTTCCAAGCAGCTAGAACTACAAGTCAGCAACACCACGCCCAGTTAATTTTTTTTTCTTTTTTTTTGAGTTGGAGTCTCACTCTGTCGCCCAGACTGGAGTGCAGTGGCCGCTCCTGGCCACCGCAGCCTCGACCTGCTGGGCTCTGGCGATCCTTCTGCCTCAGCCTTCTAAGTAGCCAGAATCACAGGCATGCGCTACCATGCCTGGCTGATTTTTTGATTTATTGTAGAGATGAGGTCTCGCTGCCCAGGTGGGTCTCGAACCTGCGGGCTCAGGCAATCCACTCACCTCGGCCTCCCAAAGGTGTGGGATTACAGGTTGAGCCACCAAGCCCGGCTAATTTTTTTTATGTCTTATAAAGATGAGGTCTCACCATGTTGCCCAGCCTGGTCTCGAACCTGTGGGTTCAGAATATCCTCTCCCTTCAGCCTCCCAAAGTGCTGGGATTACAGGTGTGAGCTACAGGCCTGGCTCTGGCTGACTTTCAACTGCCAAGATTGCACCCGTTGTTTTGTTTTTTTTTTTCCTGGAATAGCATGCTGGAATTGTTGGGAAATAAACATCAGACCACTGACAATGATTTGCAACAGTTACTGTATATATCCAACTCCTTTACCCCCTAAGGGTATAATTCTCCTGCCTGTGTTTTGCAGGTTGTGGAGGTTTACCTGAGACAGAGCTGAGTGGCCCTCTGTGGAAACTGACCTAATGGCCTGCCCTTTACTGACTGCCTTACCCTCCTGTATCACTTTTTTACTTGCCTGTTGTTTTGTGTACTCTTCTAATAAATGACTAGCTCTCGCTTTCTTGTCCAAGAGTCTGCTTCCAGGAGAACTCAAACTAAGGCACACATCCCTTTCTTAAAATTTATATTAAGTGACCCGGGCTTGGTGGCTCAGCCTGTAATCCTGCGCCTTGGGAGGCTGAGGTGAGTGGATTGCTTGAGCCCGCGGGTTCGAGACCCGCCTGGGCAACTTGGCAAGACCTCATCTCTATAATAAATCAAAAAACTAACTGGGTGTGGTAGCGTGTGCCTGTAGTTCCAGCTACTCGGAAGGCTGAGGCGGAAGGATCGCCGGAGCCCAGCAGGTCGAGGCTGCGGTGGCCGGGAGCGGCCACTGCACTCCAGTCTGGGTGACGGAGTGAGACTCCAACTCAAAAAAAAATTTATATTAAGTGAACTGTCACAGAAACAAAGAACTGAACACTGCATGTTCTCACTCATAAGTAGGCCCTGAACACTAGTCATAGTAGCACAAGGGAAGGGTCAGTTGCTGCTGGTCACTGCTAGGGGAGGGAGGGAGGCAAGTAGGGGGCAAGTAGCAACACAAAGGTCCCCTACAAGGGGGAGTGAGATCCAGTTAGAAGCCCAAATTCCACCTGCATGCAGTCTACTTATGTAGTTAATCCTTATACTCCACAACTCTATAATAAATAAATGCATTTAAAAAAAATCCTATATAGTTATTTCTCCAATCTGCTTATTTTTTCATACTGTTTTATTTGTTATTTATGGTTTCAGTTCATTCTTTTATCATTTTATATTAGACATAATTTATAGCCTCTTTTTGTGAGCTCATGGACGAGGATTGTACTGTCTGTGGGAATCCAATTTGCCTGGTTTGTGAGTGTCTGTAGAGTGTTGATGATTGCTTACACCAGAGTCCTGGAGTTTTCACTGATTTGTTACCTATTTTATGTCAGTTTCTCTACTCGGAATTCCTGGCTCATATGGGTAATAAGAACGTGAACTTTCTCTCTCTATATGACTCACTGTTGACATTTTGGTTTCTCACTAGACTTTTTTATGCACCAAGTCTGTAGATAGGTGAAAAGAACCTCTGCTGTGTCTCTTAGTGACCGAGTGGTTTTATGACTCCTCTTTCACAGTATGAACAGCTGTATGTGGGGATCTCATCTGTAGATATGACATTGCATGGCAAAGATTACATCTCCTGTCCTAACCACAGAAAAACCCCATGGGGTAGGGCCTCTGTTGGAGTCATTAGGCCTCTGTTGGAGTCATTAGGCTATGTCTTTTCTACTGTATAAAGTGCAAGTGCTTTCTTTCTCTCTCATGCCTTGGAGCTTCCCCTTTATGTGTGTGTGTGTGTGTGTGTGTGTGTGTGCGTGTGTGTGTGAGAGAGAGAGAGAGAGAGAGAGAGAGAGATTTCTCTTTGTAATAGTGATGGGGGGTAAGAGGGATCCACATCAGCTTAGTCTACCAGTCTGTCATATTGTTGGAAGTTCAAGATCATTGATTTAAAAAATAGATTGCCATTGCAGCCACTGCAGAGTGATTTTCCATGGTACCTTGTGCATGGTGATTGTGGGATTCATTGAGCTGTTAAAGGCTGCTGTGACCACGATGTCAAAGGGGTTCAGTCCAAGCCATGTGGACTTGGAGGTACAAATGTTAACAAACGGGAAAAAGACTGTGTTTGAAATAAATGAGTTCGAATGACACAAAGCCATTTTACCTCTGCAAAGAAGGAATTTCTAATTTACATTAATAGAAAAATTGTGAAGAAAGTTTTAGCAAAAGCAAGCAGGGCGCAGGGGCACAACAATAAATCTTTTAGAAAAGGGCCATAGCTGATTAGTTCTTCCTTTTGGCTTCTGCAGGTGAGAAAATAGATTATATTTGACACAGCTTTAATTGCACCTCTGCAAGAATTTCCTTGTAAACTCAAATATCATTTAAAAAAATAGCATGAAGATTTTTTTAATAATACTGTAAACATGCGGATTAATTCTGACTTTAGTGTTGAAACTTTGTGAGCAAAACATTTATTGTCTTCAAGTCCGTATTTTCCAATGTGATGTTTAGCACTTTCAGGTAGTCCACAAGTTTTCAATAGATGCAGCAATGACAATAGATACTTAATACATTCTTCTTTTTATTCAATTAATGTATGTTTTAGAAATGATTTTCTAAAACACATGTTTTGAAAGCTCAGAACTCACCAGTTTCTTAATAGACTTTATGTCTCATATTCTATGTCATACTCCATGTACTAATGTTATTTTTTTATCGCCAGCATTTTTTGAAGTCAGTGTACCTAAATTATGACAATATTAATTATTCTGGAACAGTCAAGTCCCAAGAATTCCTGTTAATAATCTTCACCAAGCCGGGCTCGGTGACTCAGCCTATAATCCCGCGCCTTTGGGAGGCTGAGGTGAGTGGATTGCCTGAGCCCGCGGGTTCGAGACCCACCTGGGCAGCGAGACCTCATCTCTACAATAAATCAAAAAATCAGCCGGGTGTGGTAGCGCGCCCCTGTAATTCCGGCTACTCGGAAGGTTGAGGCGGAAGGATCGCCGGAGCCCAGCAGGTTGCGGCTGCGGTGGCCGGGAGCAGCCACTGCACTCCAGTCTGGGCGACCGAGTGAGACTCCAACTCAAAAAAAAAAAAAAATGTACATACCTGAATTTAAAAATATTTTCTTGCTAACCCTGCTGAAAATCATCTGAGCTTTCAGTGAGCTGTCATCTTTTTTGTTGGTAGAGAGTCTCACCTTGATGCTGATGGCTGTGGGCTCTTCAGGGTGGTGGCTGCTGAAAGCTGGCCTGGCTGTGGCAATTTCTTAAAATAAGACAACAGTGACATTTGCCACATAGATGGACTCTTCTTTTTATAAAAGACTACTCTGAAGCATGCAATGCTGTTGGATAACGTTTTATTCACAGTAGAACTTCTTTCAAAATTGGAGTCACTCCTCTCAGGCTCTGCAGGTGTTTTATCAACTAAGTGTATGTACTATCCTAAATCCTTTGTGTCATTTCAACAATGTTCATAGCATCTTCAACAGCAGTAGATTTCATCTCAATAAATCACTTTCTTTACTCATCCATAAGCAACTCCTTATCCATTCAAGTTTGATCACAAGATAACAGCAATTTAGTCACATTTTCAAGCTCTGCATTCAGTTCTAGTTCTCTTGTTATTTCCACCACATCTGCAGTTTCTCCCTCCACCAAAGTCTTGAGCCTCGCAAAGTCATCCACAAGGATTGGAATAAACTTCTTCCAAAGTCCCATTAATGTTATTTTTTTGACCTCCTCCTATGAATCACAAATTTTTTTCTTATGCTTTTTAGAGAAAAGGTGTCATTATGTTGCCTAGGCTAGGTTCAAACTCCTGGAATCAAGCAATCTTCCAATCTCAGCCTTTTGAGTACCTGGGATCACAGATGTGTACCCCTGTGCTAGGTAATGTATTAATGACATCTAGAATGGTGTATCCTTTCCAGAAGGTTTTTTTCTTTCTTTTTTTTTTTTTGAGTTGGAGTCTCACTGTGTCGCCCAGACTGGAGTGCAGTGGCCGCTCCCAGTCACCGCAGCTTCGACCTGCTGGGCTCCGGCGATCCTTCAGCCTCAGCCTTCCAAGTAGCTGGAAGTACAGTCATGCGCTACCACGCCCGGCTCATTTTGATTTAATGTAGAGATGAGGTCTTGCCAAGTTGCCCAGGTGGGTCTCGAACCCGTGGGCTCAGGCAATCCACTCACCTCGGCCTCCCA
>NW_007258206.1:640475-652564 GCF_000164805.1 Carlito syrichta | reverse complement strand
TGATCTATAGGACTGCAGAAAGGGATGTTGTGTTAGCAGACATGAAAACAGCATTAATCTCCTTGTACATCTTCATAACAGCTCTTGGCGACCAGGTGCATTGTCAAAAAGAAGTGATACTTTGAAAGGAATCTTTTTTTCTAAGCAATAGGTATCAACAGTGGTCTTAAAATATCCAGTAGACTATGCTGTAAACAGATGTGCTATCATTCAGACTTTGTTGTTTCATCTGTAGGGTACAGACAGAGTAGATAGAATATAATTCGTAAGGGTCCTGACATTTTTGAAAAGGTACATGAGCAATGACTTCAACCTGAAGCCATCAGCTACACTAGCCCCTTGTAACAAGTAAGTCAGCTTGTCCTTTGAAGCTAGGCACTGACTTTTCTCGAACTATGATGGAACCAGGTGCAGTGGCTCAAGCCTGTAATCCTGCGCTTTGGGAGGCTGAGGTGAGTGGATTGCCTGGGTCCGCGGGTTCGAGACCCACCTGGGAAAATTGGCAAGACCTCATCTCTACAATAAATAAATGAAAAAAAAATTAGCCGGGCGTGGTAGTGCACACCTGTAGTTCCGGCTACTTGGAAGGCTGAGGTGGAAGGATCGCTGGAGTCCAGCAGGTCGAGGTTGCAGTGGCCGGGAGCGGCCACTGCACTCCAGTCTGGGTGACAGAGTATGAGACACCAACTCAGAAAAAAAGAATATCCAAGATGGTATCTTCTTCTAACATAAGGCTGTTCTGTCTACATTGAAAATCTGTTTAACATAGACACCTTCATCAACTATCTTAGCTAGATCTTCTGGATAACTTGCCTCAGCTTCTGTATCAGCACTTGCTGATTCACCTTGTATTGCAATGTTATAGGGACAGCTGCTTTGTGTAAACCTCATGAACCAACTTCTGCTACCTTCCAATTTTTCTTCTGCAGCTTCCTCACCTCTCTCAACCTTCACAGAATTGCAAAGAGGTTAAGGTCTTGCTCTGAATTAGGCTTTGGCTTTCAGGAATGTTGTAGTTGGGCTTGATTTCTATCTAGACCACTAAACATTTTTTATATCAGAAATAAAGCTGTGTCACTTTCTTATCATTTGTGTGTTCACTGGAGTAGCACTTTTAATGTCCTTCGAGAACATTTTCTTTTACATTCACAACTTGGCTAGTTCTTTGGCACAAGAGTCCTAGCTTTTGGCCTAATCTTGGCTTTTGACAAGCCTTCTTCACCGGCTTCATTTCTAGCTTTTGATTTAAAGTGAAAGATATGCACCTCTTTCTTTCACTCGAACACTTAGAGGCCATTGTAGGGTTGTTAATTTGCCTTATTTCTGTAGTGTTGTGTCTCAAGGAATGAGGAGGCTCGGGAAGAGGGAGAGAGTCGGGAGCCAGGCCAGCCAGTGGAACAGTCAGAACACACACAACGTTTAATGATTAAATTCACTGTCTCTTTTTTTCCTTTCCTTTTTATCTTGAAGTGGAATCTTACTTTGTTGCTCAGGCTGGACTGCCATGGCACACAACCTTGACATCCTGGGATCAGGCAATTTTTCCACCTCGAGCTTTCATGTAGCTGGGATTACAGGTGTGCGCCACAATGCCTGGCTAATTTTTTTTTTTTTTTGTAGAAATGAGGTCTTGCCATGTTGTTCAGGCTAGTGTCGAACTTCTGGGCTCAGGAAGTCCTCTCACCTTGGCCTCCCAAAGTGCTGGGATTACAGTTGTGAGCCACCAACCAGGTCAAAATCAGATGTAAACATACATCTATCCCCTAAACAGGTATCAGAGCCAATTTTATAGTGAATTTTTACTAAATTAAGGGGAAAAAAAGACAAGCTCTATCTTCCATAAACAATTTCAAAATTGGAAAAATTGAGCACGTTCCCTAGTTTATTTTATGAAACAAATTTTGCCTTCATACTAAAATTGACAAAGGAACAGTGTAAAAAAGAAAAGCTATAGTTTAATCTCATTTATTAACATAGACTTTAACACCCTAATGAAATATTGGGAAACTTGATTTACCACTGTATTTATTTTATTTCATGTATTTAATTATTTTTTTTGAGTTGGAGCCTCACTCTGTCGCCCAGGCTGGAGTACAGTGGCATGCTCATGGCCACCGCAGCCTCGACCTGCTGGGTTCAGGCAATCCTTCTACCTCAACCTTCCAAGTAGATGGAACTATAGGTGCACACTACCCTGCCTGGCTTATTTTTTGATTTTTGTAGAGATGAGGTCTCAACAAGTTGTCCAGGTTGGTCTCAAACTCATGAGCTCAGGCAATCCTCTCACCTCTGCCTCCCAAAGTGCTGGGATTACAGGTTTCAGCCACTGCGCCCAGCCTTACCACTGTATTTTTAAAAGTACTAAATTATAAACAGGTATAGTATACTTTAAGGATACATGAATCATTTGGCATTATAAATATTTATTAAGGTTATTTAACATAATAACAGGTTAAAGGGGAATAATAATCAAATCTTCTTAAAGATTTCAGGAAGCCGGGCTCGGTGGCTCAGTCTGTAATCCCGCGCCTTTGGGAGGCTGAGGTGAGTGGATTGCCTGAGCCCGTGGGTTCGTAACCCGCCCGGGCAGCGAGACCTCATCTCTACAATAAATCAAAAAACCAGCCGGGCGTGGTAGCGCATGCCTGTAATTCCGGCTACTTGGAAGGCTGAGGCAGAAGGATCACTGGAGTCCAGCAGGTCGAGGCTGCGGTGGCCGGGAGCGGCCACTGCACTCCAGTCTGGGCGAGAGAGTGAGACTCCAACTCAAAAAAAAAAAAGATTTCAGGAAAACAATTACTAAAATTCTAGACCCAGTCATGAAAAAAAAACAACTTCATTAGAAATGGATTGGCCCTTCCTTAGTAAAATATGATTTTTTTTTCTTTCTTTTCTTTTCTTTTTTCTTTTGGAGACAAGGTCTTACTCTGTCACCCAGGCTGGAGTGCAGTGGCTTGCACATAGTTCATTGCAGTCTCGAACTCCTGGGCTCAGGTGATCCTCCTGGCTCAGCCTCCTGAGTAGCTAGAACTACAGGCCCGCATTATGCCTGGTTAATTTTTTTCTTGGGGGTTAGATTTGAATTTTTAAAATTTTTTTGTAGAGACAGGATCTCACTATGCTTCCCGGGTTGGCCTTGAACTCCTGACCTCAAGAGATACATCTCAGCCTCCTAAAATGCTGGGATTACAGGCATGAGCCACTGTGTCCCGCTGATAAAGAATCACTTTTTTAAAAAAGAGGAAGGAAGGAAGGAAGGAAGGAAGGAAGGAAGGAAGGAAGGAAGGAAGGAAGGAAGGAAGGAAGGGAGGAAGGGAGGGAGGGAGGAAGGGAGGAAGGGAGGAAGGAAAGAAGGGAGGAAGGGAGGAAGGAAGGAAGGAAGGACAAAAATTATAGCTATCATCACATATAATAGTGAAATACTGTACACTTCTCCTTGGTCATCATTAAAAAAGATGAGATGCCAATTTCATGGTTTCTTTTCAACATTGTACTAGAAGTTCTATGTAGAACAGTGAAGAAAGAAAAATAAATCAGAGGACATGGAATTTGATCTCAGCATCAACTACTGTTAATATAGGAGGATGAATGGTTTTAGGAAAAGAATGGTCTTTGTTTAGGAAAAACTCTTATGAAATTATTGGTGGGAAAGTGAGGGCTCAAGGTTAAGGCAATGAGAAAAGGTAGCTCATCAGCTCTTTAAAATAAAGAGTATTTTGGGCCTGAGAAGGTAAGACTGGAATTAGTGGAGACGAAGGACTCCATTGCTACTTGAAGTTTAAGCTCAGATTTTGTGGTCAGGTGTTCCTTTTTTTTTTTTTTTTTGAGTTGGAGTCTCACTCTGTCGCCCAGACTGGAGTGCAGTGGCCACTCCCGGCCACCGCAGCCTCCACCTGCTGGGCTCCGGTGATCCTTCCTCCTCAGCCTTCCGAGTAGCCAGAATTACAGGCACGCGCTACCACACCCGGCTAATTTTTTGATTTATTGTAGAGATGAGGTCTCGCCTGCCCAGGCGGGTCTCGAACCTGCGGGCTCAGGCAATCCACTCACCTCAGCCTCCCAAAGGCGCGGGATTACAGGCTGAGCCACCGAGCCCGGCTGGTCAGGTGTTCTTAATGTTCAATTGTAAGATATTTGCGCCTCCATGAACAAGTCTCTTTGCTTGAAGAGAGACTATACTGAAGAGAGTCTCTTCAGTATAGGCTTCTACACAAGGTAATGGTTTCTGGGACAGATTGTTTTGATAGAACTTAAGGGAAAAAAAAGAAGGATGTATTCCCTATCTGTCTCAGCATGATGCAGAGGAGGGAAAACATAAAGATGGACAGTCTCAAACTTAAAGTAACTCAACAGTGAAAGGAGCTCAGAACCAGAGATGACCTTAATAACCTAAGTCTCTTGAGAAGTCACAAGATTTTGGCACATTATAATAGAAAAAAATGTGGAATAGGAGTTCAAGTAAATGTATGGAGCTATTAAGGGTCTAGAAAGCCATGATGATGTAGCAGCAAAAGTGTCTAGAAAAAACACTAGATACTCGCAAAATGGATATGAAAAGCTTCTGCAATCTGATTCTTACTGATTGTGAGGTCAATGCTTATATCCTCTCCTCTGTTGCTAGGCTCCATGGACACCATGAAAGGCAAAGCTTCAAAATGTGTTTTAAAAGATTCCCTGGAAACACTTTAATTCATTTATAGAGAAAGTTCTTATTTTCTCTTGTGCTTTTGAGATATTTCATCTGAGTGGGAAACTGTCCAGAGAATATGAAATAGGAAAAAAGAAAACAATTTCTTCTGGGACTTCTAATTTCCCAGTGACTAAATATTTTATACTAGAATACCAGCACAGTCAAAGAAATGTCAAGGTATAAATTAGTTATCTTAAAAAGTGACTCCCACAGTAATCATTTAGCTTGAAAGGAATATATCTATATCTTGGAACATAGAATAACTTAAGGATATTAATATGAATTATGAACAGTTCTCATTATGGCCATAAGGGACTATTACTATTTTGTTGCATTCAAATCACATAATTCTTTAAAATTAAATTATAACAGTAGAAGCATCAGCTTTATTCAAGTCGACTTAGGCAATATAATTTTCTGGAGTTAAAGCAAGTGTTTGAAGCTACCACTTTTCAGATTATTGCCAAAACATGGGGCATATTCTAGTTCCATAAGATGTGTCCCTATTACGTGAAATCAGCTCACTTACTAATATGGCTAGCATGCACTTTTCTGTTCATGCTTTGTTTAACTTCTCTGCCAAAGTCACGCTGTTTTTTGTTAGCAAACAGTATTGCTACATCAATAAGCCCATTGTTCTTTATCATATTTTTAAAGATATAAAACAGAATGTTTAGTCTATTGGTCCAGCTTTATATCGTTGCAGCTCTATTACAGAAAATTCCTAATACAACTGGAGAAGTTTTCTTCCATTGGAGAAAGCTGATAGACATTCTTTTTCATCCTATCACAGGTGAAGCACTAATTTAGTCAGTTTCTGTACTAAAGCTCTTTCCAGTAAAAATTGACATTCCACGTGGCAAGGACTCACATAACATACCTTAAAGCAACTTTCATATAAAAGCTTTTTTTTTTTGAGTTGGAGTCTCACTCTGTCACGCCGACTGGAGTGCAGTGGCATGCTCCCAGCCACCGCAGCCTCAACCTGCTGGGCTCCGGCGATCCTTCCGCCTCAGCCTTCCAAGTAGCTGGAACTACAGGTGTGTGCTACCATGCCCGGCTAATTTTTGATTTATTGTAGAGACAAGGTCTCGCCAAGTTGCCTGGGTAGGTCTTGAATCCACGGACTCAGGCAATCCACTCGCCTTGGCCTCCCGAAATGCTGGGATTACAGGCTAAGCCACTGAGCCCAGCCTATACAAAAGCTTTCAACTAATTAGTTAGTTTGTTTGCTTGCTTGTTTAGCTAGGTGCTTCTTTCAAGACGAGCAAGAGGGCAGTACTTTTTTAAATGTACATGTTTCAGGAACTCATTTCCTCTTTCATCCCTTCTGCATGAAGTCAATCAAGTGGCACTTTAAAGACATCCCAGACCCCAATCACTAATAAAGGATGATAGTCGAGATGCCACAATATGCTCCTGACTCTAAATCAGTGTTCATGATAGATAACAAGTCCAAATATCAATTCAACTCGCAATAAACTAATTATTGACCACACAAACCATTATACTTTAAACTTTATCACAGGGCGATAGCTTTACAGTTCCAATCTCCCTGGCACCTTATCTCACCTTCAGTTGATCAGTTTCTCCCTGGCCACCTTAAAGAGAGGCCTGGAATGGTAACTCTTCTTCAGCAGCTCGTAAGCATTTTATTTTACTTTATTAATTTTTATTTTGGGTTGGAGTCTCACTCCATCACCCAGGCTGGAGTGCAGTGGCATGCTCATGGCCACCCCAGCGTCGACCTGCTGGGCTCAGGCGATCCTTCTACCTCAGCTTTCCAAGTAACCGGAACTACAGGTGTGCACTACCATGCCAGGCCAGTTATTTATTTATTTATTTATTGTAGAGATGAGAGCTCACCAAGTTGCCCAAGCTGGTCTCGAACCACTGAGCTCAGGCAATCCTCTCACCTCCGCCTCCCAAAGTTCTGGGATTACAGGCTTGAGCCACCACGCCTGGCCTCGAAAACTTTTTTTTTTTTTTTTTTTGAGTTGGAGTCTCACTCTGTCGCCCAGACTGGAGTGCAGCGGCCACTCCCGGCCACCGCAGCCTCGACCTGCTGGGCTCCGGCGATCCTTCCGCCTCAGCCTTCCAAGTAGCTGGAGCTACAGGCGCGCGCTACCACGCCCAGCTGATTTTTTTTTTTTTTTTTTAATTTATTGTAGAGATGAGGTCTCGCTGCCCAGGCAGGTCTCAAACCCGCAGGCTCAGGCAATCCACTCACCTCAGCCTCCCAAAGGCGCGGGATTACAGGCTGAGCCACAGATCCCGGCTCTCAAAAACATTTTAAAAACAAAAGATGTATTGTACTTCCCACAAGAATGTGTGGCAAATTAAACCCACGCAGGCAACAAAACTAAGTCAAAAAAGGCATGTACCTAGAGAAAGACAGGTTTAGCTAACTTGAGGCATGGACTTTGCTTCCCAATATTTCCAAATCCCTTTCTGCACCACTTTTGCTTGGATGCCCTTGAGTTGACACTGTACTTTCAACTCCTTATCTGAGACCAGTAATCATGGTGTCACACAATCCACTTCTTGTCTGCCTTCCTCTTAGTGGAGCAGACAAATAACAGCAGCGCTCCCGGAATTGGGACAGACAACTCTTTCAAAATAACTAGATGAATCATGCCTACTTCATATCCTGAACAAATCTAGGTCCACTTCCAACAGTCTAATAACAATAACCAGAAAACACACGCAGAACTAGCTGCATCATGAACCCATCATGAGTTAACTGTTTCAGTCTCAGAGGCAAGTTAAATTCCATACTCATGAAATTGGCACCATTTTTTTTTTTTTTTTTTTTTTTGAGTTGGAGTCTCACTCTGACACTCAAATTGGAGTGCAGTGGCCGCTCCCGGCCACCGCAGCCTCGACCTGCTGGGCTCCGACGATCCTTCCGCCTCAGCCTTCCGAGTAGCTGGAACTACAGGCGTGCGCTACCACGCCCGGCTGATTTTTTAAAAATTTATTGTAGAGATGAGGTCTTGCCAAGCTACCCAGGCAGGTCTCGAACCCGCAGGCTCAGGCAATCCACTCACCTCGGCCTTCCAAAGTGCTGGAATTACAGGCTGAGCCACTGAGTCCGGCCGACACCATTTTTTAAAAGCACGCTTAAATCTCTAGCTCTGTGACCTTTATCTACTCAAAACTTTTAGAAGACATCAGATATATATTTTAAAAAAGGAAGAAGAATGGGTTATGTTAGGTTCATTGTCTATTAATTCTCTTTCCTAAGACCTGATCTAAATTCTTTCACCTCTGCTACTTGGATAGAAGTGTAAAATATGTAAAAAGTAATCATATTCTTGATTTTCCAATGGCTAGTCCTTTTCTCAACTGGGGGACTCACATAATAGAAAACCAAAACTTATATAATAGAAGAGGAATATAAATAAATTAAATAAAATACCAATGTAATTACTATGATTGCACATTGAATGTATCCCTGATTTTCCCAGCCAACAAACCATGAGGTAAATAGCAGGATGTGTCATGTAACAGTCATTGTTTGATTAAAGGAATAAAAGGAAACACATCAGCCAGGCGTGGTGGCTCATACCTGTAATCCCAACACTTTTTGAGGCAGAGGCAAGAGGATTGCCTGAGTCCAGAAGTTTGAGACCAACCTGGGCAACTTGGCGAGACCTTGTCTCTACAATAAATCAAAAACTAGCCGGGCATGGTGGCACATGCCTATGGTTCCAGCTACTTGGAAGGCTGAGGCAGAAGAATCACCTGAGCCCAACAAGTCGAGGTTGCAGTGGCCGTGAATGTGCCACTACACTCCAGCCTGGGCAACAGAGTGAGACTCTTACTAAAAAAAGAAAAAGAAAAAACATTGGTTTTTAAGAAGAGACTATTTTTCTGGTATTAAGTTCAAAAGTAAAACTTGCACAGATCTACCTTCAACGAGATTTTGAGCAACATACAGGACAAACAGTCACTAAAACACCCTTTAAGTGCAAGGGGGTGACAAAAATACCTGGAATTTATTTATACAAAATCGTGTACTTATTTTTACATGTTTAAACTCCAGTCACCTTCAAAGTACTCTCCGTTTGATGCAATATACCTATCAAGACGCTTTTTCCACAGCTCAAAACAGTTCTTTGACTCATCAATTTTGATGTCTTTTAGTGCTTCTGCTGTTTTTTACCTCTTCCACATTAGCAAAATATTTCCCTTTCAGGACTTTTTTATCCTGAGAAACAACAAAAAAAAGTCGCTTGGGTCACAATCAGGTGAGGCACAGTGGACACACTGTTTTTGGTCAAAACTGTTTAACACTCATTGTGGTATGGGCAGGTACACTCGTAATCACCCATCATGAAATGGGCAAACTCGTTGAAAGAATCTCCAAAAAAATATTAACTGAAGCCAAATGCAGGCTCTCATAACACCGCCAGCTGTTACACTGATGCCAGTGGGTTCCTAGAACACACTTAGTGGGGGAAGCCTGTACTACAAGGACTCACCCTCCAAAAAACAATTCCATTTTTTTGTGGGGGGGATCCCTCCTCATATTTCTCTTCCTCCTCTGTCTGTAGCTTTTCTCCAGGTCGGTGTTACTCAAAGTCGGCTCCATGGACCAACTGCCAGTTTGCAGACTGTTCCTTACTGGTTTATGAGTAGGTCTGTTCTGAAATTGAGAGGGAGCACTGGAGACATTTATAGCAATCTGACAGAATTACTTTATGAAAGTTGAATCTAATCATTTAAAATATAAGCTTGTTTTTGTAATGTCTTTGACTCTTTATCTTTTATTTTTCAGGTAATTAGTTTTTATCGTATTCTATAAAAGTAGCATCCTGCAACTGATTGGAAATTTAAAACAAAGCAAAACTGGTCTTTTCCCACAGTTAGAAAAAGTACTTTAGATCTCTGTTTCTCAAACTTCCATGGCTACATACCATTCTCATTATTTTGCCATATCTTTACACCAACTTTATCAAGTATTCAATACCTTTTTTAAAACAAAAATCACCTTTTAATTTAAATACATTTAAAAATAATACTATATAATCACCACAAATACTACTATCACAATTGTAAACAGAAAATTACTATGAAATCAAGTACCAGCCGGGCTCGGTGGCTCAGCGTGTAATCCCGCGCCTTGGGAGGCTGAGGTGAGTGGTTTGCCTGAGCCCGTGGGTTCGAGACCCGCCTGGGCAACTTGCGGAGACCTCATCTCTACAATAATTCAAAAATTAGCCGGGTGTGGTAGCGCACGCCTGTAATTCCAGCTACTTGGAAGGCTGAGGCGGAAGGATCGCTGGAGCCCAGCAGGTCGAGGCTGCGGTGGCCGGGAGCGGCCACTGCACTCCAGGTTGGGCGACAGAGTGAGACCCCAACTCAAAAAAAAAAGAAATCAAGTGCCATGAAAACAAAGTAATGCTGCTCAATTTAAAAAAATAAAATAAAATGACACGCTTCAAATAATGATAACCTATTTGGTTTGCAAAAGTGCATGCCTGAAAATCAGCAGAAAGTAATAAGAAAATAATTGTTTTTTCTTATCAGTCAATGGAAAATTGATATTTAGCTCAAGATTTCTCAGTTCAAGACAAAGATGAGCTAAACATCCAAAATATATTTAATGACCTTCTCAAGAAAGGTTGGAAACTGAGAATTCATTCCCAATCAAATTGATGTAGCCATTTGTTCAACAGATTTTGTTTTTCTGCCCGGCACAGTGGCTCATGCAGTAATCCCAACATTTTGAAAGGCTGACGTGGGAGGATTGCTTGAGCCCAGGGTTCAAGATGAGACTAGGCAACATATCAAGACTTTGTGTCTACAAAAAATAAAAAAAATTAGCCAGATGTGGTGGTAGCCACCTATAGTCCCAGCTACTTGGGAGGCTGAAGCAGAAGGGTCCCCTGAACCCAGGAAGTTGAGGCTATGGTGACCATGTCACTGCACTCCAGCCTGAGTGACAATGAGCCTCCAACTAAAAAAATATATATATATTTTTTTGTTTTTCCCAGTCATTCAGCTTCTGAAGTGAATTCTTGTATCTTCCTGAATGGGTCAGATTATTTGCTAAAACCCAGAAAAGTGAATTACCAAGATTTCCTTGCTGTGAATCACTGCCATGGTTTGAGAAAATATTCATGAAGACCTTTTACCAAGTGGCCTCTTCATGATTTTGAAATCAACTTCAGCAAATTCTTCAGATGAAATTTCTGTAAAGACTGTAAGTTTTTCACTAAGTATTGCTAGCAGAATGAATGTAAGTTTCAGAACTTGATCCCAGGATCCTAAGATAAAATATATATTTTTATATGGATATCTGTATATATGTATATAGATGCATATCCCACTTATATATTATATACCTATTTCATATATGTGTCTATATATATATATGAAGCCTCATTTAATTCTGTCAGTGGAAACTAGTGCTCAAAGAGATGTTGTAACTCCATTCAATCAACAGTCAGCAAATATTTGTTGACCGCTTACTGTGTGGCAGGCACCATTCTAGGCTTTGGGATAACAAAGATAAACAGAATAGACACAGTCAGGTCATTTGTGTCCTAGTGATGGTTGGGAGCAGAAGGGAGAATAAACAAGGTAATTTCCAGTAGCGACAAGCTATGAGGCAATTGTAAACTATGAAGAGGAGCAAGGGTTGCTCAAAGAAGTCCTGTCTGGGTCATTTGGAGCAGCCATCAGCCTTATGAAGATGGGGAAGGAGCATTTCAGGCATAAGAAATAGCTACTGCAAAGCCTTAAGGCAAAAACAAACTTGGCATGTTCAGGGAACAAAGAATATATGGTTGGAATCTTCTGAGTCATGGCGAACTTTACAGTCCCATAAGGCCTTGTAGCTATGCTAAAGAGTTTGGAATTTACTCTCTGCAACGGAAAGTGTTTGAAGGTTTTAATTAGGAAAATGACATAATTTGATTTTATTTTTAAAATATCCTTCTGGATGCTGTGTGAAGAATAAAGTATAAGGGCAAAAAGAGAAAAAGAAGACACAAAGTTAAAGCTTTGCCTATTGGCTCAGCAAGTCATGACGGCCTGGATGAGAATGGACTAAAGTGGATGGATTTGAGAATAGAGTTAATTGGACTTGCTGATGTGTCGGGAAAGATTTGGGAGGAGGGAGAAGAAGCAGAAAGGACTCCTTGCTTCTGGCACGAGCAAATATCCTCTGGTTTCATAGCCTAGTAAGTGGCAGAGCCAAAGTTAAACCCAAGGTTGCCTGGCATCAGAGTCACTCTAGACTCCTTTCTTTCGGTGGCTGCTGAATTGAATCTCAAGACTGCAGCTCCCTCATCTTCCCCAACCACTTAATTCTTTTCCTTTTTGCCTTTTTTTTTTTTTTTTTTTGAGTTGGAGTCTCACTCTGTCGCCCAGACTGGAGTGCAGTGGC
>NW_007258206.1:637330-640099 GCF_000164805.1 Carlito syrichta | reverse complement strand
TGTAGAGATGAGGTCTTGCCAAGTTCCCCGGGCGGGTCTCGAACCCACGGGCTCAGGCGATCCACTCACCTCAGCCTCCCAAAGCGCGGGATTACAGCTGAGCCACTGAGCAGGGCTCCACTTAATTCTTAACTCTCAGCATGGCTCCTTTGTATAGTGTGGACCCTCCTCCTCAAGCCCTGGACCTGGGGCTGCACAGAATGCAGATTCATAGGGCAATCAGAGGGGAGGAAGTCTGGGAGGAAGCTTGTGCATATGCAAAGAAACTTGCCACTGAAGGCCTAGTGTCGGGCAGGGAAAACTCCACCCTTTCCCTTTTTGATCCTAAAGTTCTCACTCCAAACCATTCTCACCCCCAGACTCCCCACTTCCCTTCCTCCGTCCTTCAAGTTTCCCTTGGCAGCTCCCCACCTTCGAGTGGGTCCACGTACCATGTAAAGTCATCTCATCACCTGTGTGCTGCCAGAGGCATAACTACCACTCTGGAGAACACTGTATTAGGTTATGTCTTCTATCTCCCATGAAAAAGACAAAGGAGAAACAGCAGAAAGTAGTACCAGGAAAGTCAAAGGGGGAGAGAAGCGTTTCTGGTGTCTACCGTGACAGAGAGAACTGAAAGAGTCATTAAACTTGGCTGATGCGGGGAAAGCTTTGGGGGGTAGGGGGGCAAAATTGCATTACAGTGGGTGAGAGGTTGAAGAAAGGCAATGTGGTGGGGACGTAAGTATAAAATAGACTTTCAGGCCATCTAAGTCACAGTGACTGAAAAAAGGAAGTAGATTTGTAGCTGAAGGGGAAAGCAGAAGTATGAAGAACTTTAATATAAAGCATATAGGAGAGTGTTTAAAAAGTTTTATGTAAATATGAATAAGTATTAATATTTGACCTTACCGTAAGTCTTTAACTTATTTAACTTTTTTTTTTAACTTATTTCTTTTTTTTACCTCAGTGCCATATTTCCCTAAACAAACTCCCAGGAAAATAATGAATCATGTTTAATACTTCTTGGTATCATCTACACAGTGCTCTACACAAAGAGATCAGTAACAACTTGATTGCTAAACTGTCAAGTGGCTGGGCGTGGTGGCTCATGACTGTAATCCCAGCACCTTGGGAATCCAAGATGGGAGGATTGCTTGAGGTCAGGAGTTCAAGGGCAGCCTGGGCAACATAGTGAGACTCCACCTCTACAAAAAATAAAAAAATAAGTTAGCTGAGTGTGGTGGTATGCACCTGTAGTCCCAGCTACTCGGGAGGCTAGGGCAGGAGGATCGCTTGAGGCCAGGAGTTCAAGGATGCAGTGATCTCTGATTGTGCTACTGCACTCCAGCCTGGGCAAGACAGAGACCCTGTCTCTAAAAATAAATAAATAAAATATAGAGTAAAAATATACGGAAGTGTCCAGGATGGTATCATACATATGTACGTATATGCTTCCCAATTAATTTGTTGACTATACTATATGTTACTTGAGAATAGATACTAAGTCCTATGCTTCTTTGTATTTGTCAAAATACTTCTTCAGAGCCTTGAACATAGTAGGTACTCAATTAATATTTGTTGATAGATTCCTATTACATATAACTTTCAGTTCTCACTTCAAATGACAAACCATCATTTGGCAATAACCAAATTTACAATGTAATTACATTAAATTGCATTCAAAAATATGGATTATCTCAGACCTTTCCCAGTGAAATTCAAATATGCTATTTCACCAATTAAATTACTCCTTTTTCAAAGTTCCATTAATCTCCTGGAGGTACCACTGTGCTCATTAACTAAATGTCAGGTAGGCACAGAAGCTACTTTGGATTTCTCTTAATAAACCAGAGCAATTTAAAGTAATTAGTCATATCTTGTGAAAAGAAGCCAAAGTGTAGCCAGTTTAACCTGCTAGAGATCTGTGGGTGAAAGAACTTACAGAGCAAGGGATTGGGAATTGGGGCCGTCTTTCCCCTGCCAAGGCGTGCAAGTCAAGCAATTATTTACTTTAGAAAAAGACAGAGCTGATTTTAGGAAAACTTTTTTTTTTGACTCAGAGTCTCACTCTGTCACCCAGGCTGGAGTGCAGTGGCAGGCTCCCGGCCACCGCAGCCTCGACCTTCTGGGCTCAGGTGATCCTTCTGCCTCAGCCTTCCAAGTAGCTGGAACCACAGGCATGTGCCACCATGCCTGGCTGATTTTTTTGACTTATGGTAGAGATGTGGTCTTGCCATGTTGCTCAGGCTGGTCTCGAACCCCTGAGCTCAGGCAATTCTCTTGCCTCTGCCTCCCAAAGTGCTGGGATTATAGATGTGAGCCACCACGCCTGGCCTTAGGAAAACTTTAAAAAGCCATCTCAAATGTTTGTAGGACACTTATAAAATGTTAGACTGTCCAATGTACTGCCCAGATTTGGCTGATTTATCTGAAAATTTACTTTAGTAACATCTAAATTACAATCTCTCTTTTAATCCAGTTTCCCAAGTCAATGGGATTTACTTTCCAGAGTTATGAGTAGTGCTTTATGCTATTTGCAAAAGGAAATAAATAAATTATAAAATGTATGACTTTCCACATAGTAATTTTCAATATATAGATTATCATTTGAACTTACTTTAACTCTGCATACTCATATATTATTTGGTATACTTAAAAATATTTTCGCCAGGCTCAGTAGCTCAGCCTGTAATCCTGCGCCTTGGGAGGCTAAGGTGAGTGGATTGTCTGAGCCCGCGGGTTCGAGACCCGCCTGGGCAACTTGGCGAGCCTTCATCTCTACAATAA
>NW_007258206.1:632133-637287 GCF_000164805.1 Carlito syrichta | reverse complement strand
GGAGCGGCCACTGCACTCCAGTCTGGGTGACTAAGTGAGACTCCAACTCAAAAAAAAAAATGTTTTCAAGAAGAGAATGAAATTAAGCCACTATTATTAATGTGTTAGTCAATACAATAGACAGTTTTTATAATAAGCAGGAAAATTATAGATAATTCTATATTGTGATGCAGAAAAATAATTTATATAATATTAATTACTATAAAATGAGTTTATTCCACAACTTACAAAGTTACCATAATTAAAGAATAAAGCATTGTTGGATATTTAGATTTTGTAATCCATATTATCCAAAGGCCAAATGATGTGTTTTCCTCATTTAAAAATGACACAGTCTATTAACCTGTTGGGTTAACAAGCTACTCTAAGAAGGGAAAGATAATCAATATTTACAGAACGGTTACTATTTCCAGATACTTTTAAATTAATTAATTAATTTTTGGAGGGGGGAGGTCTCAGGCTGTAGTCCAGGCTGGAGTGCAATGGCACGATCAAGGCTCACTGCAGCCAAGATCTCCTGGGCTCAGGGTGATTCTTCTGCCTCAGTCTCAGGTACTGCAGCTGGAACTACAGGTGAGTGCAATAATGTTTTGATTTTTTTTTTTGTAGAGTCGAGGTCTCGCTATGTTGCCTAGGTTACTCTCAAATTCCTGGACTCAAGCAATCCTTTGGTCTCAGCCTCCCAAAGTAACGGAATTACAGGTATGAGCCATTGCGTCCAGCCCCAGCTATTTTTTATAACTCTTACTGAACCTTCACAACACACTTCCAAGGTGAATTTAATCCCCATTTTACAGCGAGGAAAATGAGTTTCTAAAGTATAATTCATCCAAGACCAAACAGTTAGAGGAATGTTAGCTGGTGTTTGAAGGCAAGTTGTTTACTACCAACATCCAGGTTATTTCACCTCAACAAAGGGTCACTTCAACTCAAAAAGCAAAAAAGCTAAGGGATGGAGTGGAAGAGGAAAATTCCGGAGACATCGACAATGTACAATGGACAACTTGGTGAATCACTGGAGTTGGCCGTGAAGGAGAGCTGAAGAAAGAATCTAGAATGGTTCCCTTTAATGACCTACACAAGTGAGTGACAGTAGTGTCATTCGTCAAAAGAAGTGACTGTTATAGAAAGAGCAGTCTTGAGGGGAAGCCCAGGAGTTCATGTTTCAACATGTGAGCTTGAGATTGATGTGAGACATCCAGATGGAACTGTTTAGTAGGTCAGGAGCTCGGGAGAGATGTTTGCATTTAAACATAAGTTCCAGGAGTCAACAGTTTGTATATCATTTTTAAAGCCATCGAAGGGAATAAGAGCATGCTAGTTGAATGTTCTTTCTGGAGGTGAGGAATGAGAAGAGCGAACCATTGACCATCAATTTTTTTTTTTAATCGAAGACTCACTCTGTTGCCCAGGCTGGAGTGCAGTGGCATGCTTCTGGCCACCGCAGCCTCCATCTGCTAGGCTCAGGTGATCCTACTGCCTCAGCCTTCCAAGTACCTGGAACCACAGATGCACGCCACCACACCTGGCTAATTTTTTGATTTATTGTGGAGATGAAGTCTCACCAAGTTTCCCAAGCTGGTCTTGAACCCCTGAACTCAGGCAATCTTCTCACCTTTGTCTCCCAAAGTGCTGGGATTACAGGTGTGAGCCACTACACCTGGCCTGACCACCATATTTAAGGGTTGATCAGTAGCAGAAAAGCTCAAGAGAAGCACACTAGATGAATGGAAAACTAGGAGAAGATGACATCACAGAAGCCAAGGAGGAGAGCTTTAAGGAAGAGGACAGGATTGGCAGTGTCCAGTGCTTCAGACAGGGCTAATAGGATAAAGACTGAGCAGCACATGACAGATTTAGCAACAAAGATGACATTGACCAACTTGGTGAGAGCCGGGTCAGTGGAGTTGTGGGAATGGAAGCCAGACGAAAGTTCTCATCTGATAGAATTTCCTGAATGAAACAAAGAAATCATCCATAATTCTTATTTGCTAAAGCTTTGTGCCAATTGTAACATTTATACTTTTTTTCAAGCACTTTCATTTAGTTGGCAATTAAACAAGCAGAGTATTCGTACATGCCCTATTCGTAATTACAGCTTCACAATGTATTAACTTTCATGTACAAATAGCTTCATCTGTAAGATGGGTCTGCTGCAGCATCAGGTTAAAGTTGAACTTACACGCAAAACATATCTTCAATTCAAAGCAATTAATGTGGTTGGAGTACATGGAATAGGACTAGAAGAAACCTAGAACATGGTGATAAATTTGACATTTGGCCAACACATCGCAGCGATTCATTTCAAACTGAGTCCTGAAAAGTTCTGTTGTCTTCCACATACACATACAACTTAGATCATTTCAATAGAATTAACCAGCCGGACTCGGTTGGCTCAGCCTGTAATCCCACGCTTTGGGAGGCTGAGGTGAGTGGATTGCCTGAGCCCGTGGGTTCGAGACCTGCCTGGGCAACTTGGCAAGACCTCATTCTACAATAAATCAAAAATTAGCCAGGCGTGGTAGCGTGCGCCTGTAGGTCCAGCTACTTGGAAGGCTGAGGCGGAAGGATCGCCGGAGCCCAGCAGGTCGAGGCTGCAGTGGCTGGGAGCGGCGGCCACTGCGCTCCAGTCTGGATTACAGAGTGAGACTCCAACTCAAAAAATAATAATAATAATAGAATTAACCAATTTTTAAATGTTGATGCTAGAGGTTGGATGTAGATTAACGACACATAACCCATAATGTGTATCTAATTCTTTATATTAGTTATTTATCAATAGAGTTTCTTTCAGAGAATGGGGTTTATCAATAAGCATACCTAAATTGGGGTAATAAAGACCTTTGCCTTCTGTATAATTTCAAAGTTTTCTTCTTTCTCATTTTACTTATCTAATTTGTAAATAATTATAGCAATAATGTTTTATGATACTACTTAAATTGTAGGCTGTGTTTGTAAATTTCAATAATATTGTAACTACATGCATACGATACAAAAAGTAGACATGTATATGTATTCCCCCTCCTTCCATTGTGTTTCTGAGTGTTCAGTGAGAATATGATGCCTGGAGTTGGTTAACTCACCATTTTGTTCTGGTGATGGCAGAGCAATAAGACAGGAAGCGACTGGATCCTTCTACTACGGATCTGTTCAGTCAACCAGGAACTGCTTATCTGACTTCTTTTTGTTTATAGTGACCCTTAAAATTAAAACCATTTTTCGTAGGGTTTGATTCTTTTCAGTGGAGAGAACTGATTTTATACACTATACACACACATATACATGAATGCACACGTGGACATACACACACAGAGTGTGTAATGAACTGCAAGACATAATGGCTCTGGAATAATAAGAATTTCATTTGGAACCTAATAAACAAAGGGAGTTATTAAGTAGTTAGTTGTACCATTTAGATGCACCATTTTAGTCAAAATCGATCCTTCGAAGAGTCTGGAAAGGTTATCCTATTCCAACAAAAAGGTAGCAAGAACTGCTTTAATGAAAAATTAGGGTAGAAAAATGGCTTCCATTTAAAATAAATAGAAGGAAACGGTCAAGTTAGGATTCTTAAAAATAAGCATGATTATTTGCTGTAGGTCAACTAAGACAACAGTGTTTTAAAAAGCTAATAATAAAAGATATGTCACGCTTTAAAGTTTTGTGTTCATTAAATTTTAAAAGAAAGAATAAAACTGTACTTCCACTTTTTAAAATTAGATGAACACAATAAGTATTTTTGATCTATGATTATAAATTGTAACACCTTAAGAGGAACACAGTTATATTAATTCCACTAAGAAGGAGAATATAGAACTAAAAACAAAGAATAGTTTTTCCTTTGCTTTGAGATTTTAATTAATTTTGAAAAAAGTGAATTTTTCTTCTAATCTAGAACTTAAGTATTAGAATTTCCCTTCTAAAGTGAATTTTGAAGGTTCTTTCTGGATTTAATATATATCAGGAAAATAATTCTTTTTTTTTTTTTTTCTGAGTTAGAGTCTCACTCTGTCGCCTAGGTTGGAGCGCAGTGGCCCACCTATGGCCACCCCAGCGTCAACCTGCTGGGCTCTGGTGATCCTTCTGCCCCTCAGCCTTCCAAGTAGTCGGAATTACAGGTGTGTGCTACCACGCCTGACTAGAAGATAATTCTTTTTTTTTTGATTTAGAGTCTCACTCTGCCACCCAGACTGGAGTGCAGTGGCCGCTCCCGGCCACCGCAGCCTTGACCTGCCGGACTCCGGCGATCCTTCCGCCTCAGCCTTCCGAGTAGCTGGAACTACAGGCGCGCGGTACCACGCCCAGCTAATTTTGATTTTATTGTAGAGATGGGGGTCTCGCCAAGTTGCCCAGGTGGGTCTCGAACCCACGGGCTCAGGCAATCCACTCACCTCAGCCTCCCAAAGGTGCGGGATTACAGGCTGAGCCACCGAGCCCGGCATGAAAATAATTCTTTACAGAGTTGAAATGACAAGGAACTTGTGGAGCTGGTGGGAAGGAAACCTATGGAATCATAATTATCCCACAGAGAAAGCAAAAGCCGGAGCCAACACACTCATCTAGAGATTAGAAAAGCAGATTTCAAAACAATCAAGGACGGGTACAATTAGAGGCTCGAGAATGAGAACTAGTGAGAGAGAACAGAGGACCTTTGAAATTAGAATCACCTGTGACTGTATGATTAGAAGTCACAGGAGGAAGAGAAGGTGAAGACAGGCTAGAGAAGGCTGCAGAAGTCTCTGGGAGACTTTCAAAGGGCACACACCAGAGAAGAAAGCAGGGACCAAGGATGAGGACAGGAGAAAGGTTCCCACCCCAAACAGATTCACAAAGTTTCATGGCCAGAGCCTTCTGAAACAAATGCCCAGAGACTTTGAAACAGGAAAACGTTCTGCAGCTCAGAAATGAAGCATAAAAACAAAGACCCAGGCCCATCGCTTGGCTTAGAGAAAAATCAGAACAATTTTGCTTCCATTTTGCTTCTGTCTTCACCATCAGGAACCTTTACTCCAGAATGGGAAGAAGATTCTGACTGAAAGAGTCCCCAGATGGTGAGCAGGAGTGAGTGAGAGCTCACCCATTTGTTCCCCCAACCCAGACTCTCTGGGGTCCCTTGGGAATATGTCCTGAAGACCAGACTCTCAATGACAGAAC
>NW_007258206.1:613107-631559 GCF_000164805.1 Carlito syrichta | reverse complement strand
CAAAAAAAAAAAAAAAAAGTTACTAATCTGACAGATGCCAATATTATATTCAAGGTAAATTCTGACGTCAGCAAAACATTTTACAAAGTCACATGACATTCTCCAAGTCTCTTTCAAACCTGAGATTCGATGGTTCTTCAAGAGTGTCTTTTGTTTTCTTTTGTGACCTCGTTCTTTCTTCTTCTTTTTTTTTTTTGAGTCAGGATCTCACTCTGTTGCCCAGGCTGGAACGCAGTGGCGTGATTATGGTTTACTGCAACTTTAACCTCCTGGGTCCAGGTGATCCTTCTGCTTCAACCTTCCAAGTAGCTGGGACTACAGGCATGCACCGCCACACCCAGCTAATTTTTTAATTTTTTTGTAGATACAAGGTCTCTCTCTGTTGCCTAAACTTCTCGGCTCAAGCAATCCTCCCACTTCAACCCCCAAAGTGCTGGGATTGAAGGCATGTGACTTCATGCTTGGCAAACTTTTATTCCTTCAACTATAGGAAAACTTTGCAAATAAAATTGAATAAATCGCTATTCAAAATAATTGTAAAAACAGACATGTTGATCAATGTAAATATGATGGTTAAGTGAATGCTATTGTGTATGAACAGCACATGCAACTAATTACTTTTAAAAAATTACTTTAAGCCGGGCTCGGTGGCTCAGCCTGTAATCCCGCGCCTTTGGGAGGCTGAGGTGAGTGGATTGCCTGAACCCGCGGATTCGAGACCCGCCTGGGCAGCAAGACCTCATCTCTACAATAAATCAAAAATCAGCCGGGCATGGTAGCGCATACCTATAATTCCGGCTACTCGGAAGGCTGAGGCAGAAGGATCGCCGGAGCCCAGCAGGTCGAGGCTGCGGTGGCCGGGAGCGGCCACTGCACTCCAGTCTGGGCAACAGAGTGAGACCCCAACTCAAAAAAAAAAAAAAATTACTTTAGCTGGGCACTGCAGTTCATGTCTGTTATCCTGGAGCTTTGGGAGGCCAAGGTGGGAGGCTTGTTTGAGTCCAGGAGTTCAAGCAGCTTAGGAGTGAGATCTCGTCTCTAAAAAAAGTGAATAAATAATTAGCTGGGTGTGGTGACAACATCTGTAGTACCAGCTACTTGGGAGGCAGAGGTAAGAGGATCCTTTGAGCCCAGGATTTCGAGGTTGCAGTGAGCCATGATCATACCACTGTACTCCAGCCTGGGTAGCAGAGCAAGACCCTTCTTTGAAAAAAAAGTTGCTTAAAACATACACTCTATTTTACATTTTTGTTTTATATTTCTGGAAAAGAGGGTAAGTGGTAGAATTAGGCTCAGTTCTACTTCTTATCAGGTATTACCTAGCTCACGGTACTTAGCCTCTCTGTGATTTATTTTCTTATCTATAAAATGGGGATAAATACTATCTCATAGAGCTGATATTAAATGAAACAATATATGTAAAGTACAGGTATATAATAGGTGCTTAATAAATGTTACTGTTGATGCCATCAGTGATGGTAATGCTGGTAGCAAAGGTTAGCAGTAATTTCACTGGCCAATCGATAACTTTCCACATGAAAATCATCTTCCCTATCTGTATCAGGTTAAGATTTTGTTTGCAGGCAACAGACCACCTGACTAAAAGTGGCTTGGTCAAGAAGAATGTGTTCTCCCATATTACAAGAAGTTCAGCAGTGCTGTGCTTCAACTGATTCCACAGTTCACCACCATGTCAGGGCTTCCGGGTCAGCCTTCCTCTGGCTTCGCTGGGCTTTTGCTTCTGACCACAGGATATCCACCCAGCTGCTCCAGACATCACACCCTGAGCATGCTGAGCAGGAAACAGGCATAGGCGCTCATCGATGGCCTCTCACCCAGTATGGGGCAGGAAAATCGTCCTTGGCCATCTCCCTCCACTCCCCTGCAGACTTGCCCTTGGGTCAGCTTCTTGGACACATGGCAGAAAAGGAGACTGGGAATTGCGTATATGCCCTTTCCAGCCCCAACAGCGGGAAAGGAGATCTGCCAGACAGGAAGGAGGTGAACCAGCACTTGCCATTTTATTTCTCTTTATTGTTCCTTTTCATTATCAACCAGATATATTATTTCCAAAAGCTCATTTCAGAGACCTAGGCCAAAATATAATGGCCTTACCTCAATCTCTAGACAAGCATTCACTGTCAGAGGTAAATAAGTAAATAGCCCTCCCTTCTCCCCAGTACAGCAGAATAAGTCATTGTCAACCCATTTAGAAATTTACAAATACCCTAAAAGATCTGGGAAGCCAGATGGTCCCTCATGATTGTTTCTGGTCTAATGACTCACTCTTTTGTCCCTTGTGTTTCAGAGTTTCTTTCTCAGAAATCCCCCTGATCTCATCTCTGTTTTTCTTCCTGTAGCCATTAGAGGGATCAAATGTCTTCCAAAATATCACCTTCCTCTTCTAGCCATGCGACAGCAGGGGAACGGTGGTAGAAGCAGTATGACAGGAGGGACTGAGTGTGCTTTGTGTGTGTTGGGAGAGTGTATAGGGAATATGGTTGGAGAAAAACTAGATTTGCCTTTTAACTTTGCCCTATTGACTTCCAGGCATTAAAAAAACAACACAAAACAAAAACAACCTTCTGGCGATTCCCAGAATTGGCATACTCTTCGCTCTTACCCACACCTCCCTCCCATTCCAGCCCAGTGCATTCCCTGCTCTCCACCTGCCAAAAAATGAAAAGAGTAACAAGATCTCCAACCACTGAAAGGTAGAGCACGAGTCATCGGGGCTGGAAGCTCCCTCTCTGCAGCAGAATAGACAGCATGGTGAGAGCAAAAACCTCTTCTATTGCCTGTCTTCCAAAGGAAGCCCATTGAGGGAACCACCTAACCAGCCATCTTGGGCCAGTCTAGTTCTAGAGACTCCCAAACACAGCTCACACCTCTTCCAAAGCCAGTGTGAGCCAGCGAAGTGGAGATGAGGTGAAGAGGATCAGTGTGTATGCGCCATTGAGAAAATGGGATCAAAATCATTATGCCTGCTAAAACCACTATAAAATAAAATTCGAGTGGGATTGACGATGGGCCCACAGCATCAGATAAGGATGCCGAGGCTTAGCAGCCACATAAGAGGAAAAGTCTGCGTTGTGGAGGACAGGAAGTTTTAAGGCAGCAGCATCATGGCCAACCTCCAAGAAGATGGGGTGACTTTCAGAAGGCTTGGGGCTTGTTTGAGACCAGTAGGCTTGATACTGAGTGATGGGGTCTTCAGTCTTCAAGGACTCTTCACAAATAGGAAGTATCCACAACAGAGAACTAGGATGGGGAATCATTTGAGAACTGTCCTGTAAAGAAGCATTGGTAAACTGGTTGGGAATGTCAGCCAGGTGAGGAAGAGACTTAAGCTCACAGGAGCACACCTTTTATCACTGATAGGAATAGTTTAGTGGTTAAGTGCTCCATTCCTGGCGTCCTACTTACTGAGTTTAAATTCTGCCTCTGTTGACTGTTGACTTCATGATCTTGGAGAAAATTTTTGCATGTTCTGAGTATGTACTATGAATGTTAGCTTGTTATTAAATTCCTTCCATCTTGATTTTGATAATTTGACAACTTCCTATAAGTGCCTGAAGTTGGAAAGAAGTGTTTTGGAGAGCTCCAGATTATGTTTTCAGGAAAGTCACCTATCCTTTGTAGCTTACACACTAAATAGGTGGCTCCCAGGTCTCAATTTGAGAAATATTGTTAAAGATTTCCATTAGGGCATAATCCTATTAAATTTAGAGAATTTGACTGAATGGGAATTTGTAAAGGAACACCATGTTCTGTAGAACATAAACTGCCTCTAAAAATATGAATAAATGTACAATAATAATTACTTGCATTTGTGAGCTGCCTGTAGACATCAAGTGCTTACACATGTGCTGTTTTTTTTACTGTCTGCTGAATTATCCAAAAATTCTACTTGCTGGAGATTGCTACCAGCCTACGGGACCTCAAGTTTCTGGCTCTGGCTCTCTGTTCCCTGTAGGGTTGGCTTTGTTATTGTCACTTTTTTTGGTGACTACTTCATAGACAGTTGCCATTTCCTACCCCATTTGCCCCTGATAGGATGGGGCACAACCCACCAAGCATAACTACCCCTGTGATAGAGGCTTTTAAATATATATGTAAAAATTTTTTCAAGTGTGATTTGCAAAACTGCATCAGAAACATTTTTGTTTAAAAATATAGTAATAAGCCGAGCTCGGTGGCTCAGCCTGTAATCCCGCGCCTTTGGGAGGCTGAGGTGAGTGGATTGCCTGAGCCCGCGGGTTCGAGACCTGCCTGGGCAGCGAGACCTCATCTCTACAATAAATCAAAAAATCAGCCGGGCGTGGTAGCGCACGCCTGTAATTCCGGCTACTAGGAAGGCTGAGGCAGAAGGATCGCCGGAGCCTAGCATGTCAAGGCTGCGGTGGCCGGGAGTGGCCACTGCACTCCAGTCTGGGCAACCGAGTGAGACTCCAACTCAAAAATATATATATATATAGTAATACAGAGGTACAGAAGTCCTAATTACACCTCAGGATAGTACATCCAAATTTCAGGGCATGATGAGTAAGGACTGAAAATCCATGTTTTTAGTAAGCACCCTAGATGATGCTTATGCATACTAACAATTAAGGACAATGGTTCTAATGTTTCAGGAACACAATTAAAAATGGTTAAATCTGGCTAGGTACAGTGGCTCACGTCTATAATTCCAGCACTTTGAGAGATTGAGGCAGGAAGATTGTGAAGCCAGGAGTTTGAGACCAGTCAGGGCAACATAGCAAGACCTCATCTTCACAAAACATTAAAAAAATTAGCTGGATGTGTTGGTATGCACCTGTAGTTCTAGCTATGTGAGAGGATCACTTGAGCCCAAGAGTTTGAGGCTGCAGTGAGTTATGAGGGTACCACTGCACTCCAGCCTGGGCAACAGAGCAAGACCTTGCCTCTAAAAAAAAAAAAAGTTAAATCTTGCCCAGAAACAGGCAGATACATAAAATGCAGGTATACAAAAAAGACTCAGAGGCATGGACCAGTCCCTGAGCCAGCAAACCACATACCAAACCTCCACTGGGTACCCCTGAGCCAGGACAGGGCCAAAATTTATTAATTTTTAATGTGATATTTTTAAAAATCAAAATTAATGCAAAACAAACACACAAACCAAAAACTCTGATGAGCAAAGTCTCAAAATTTTAAATAAAGACAAGATCCATATTACACAAGATTTCCTTTTGCCTCAGGCTCCAATATAGCTCTGCCCATCAGAGGCAGAACAGCTCTTTGCTCTCAGGGCAGCATGCTAACTTGGTCCTTGTTCTGTCTCACCGTGTCTGAAGGTGGAAGCTGGGACAGAGGAAGACCAACCAACTTATCCTTGTGTGGCTGTTCAGAGAGTTTGCAGTCAAACACCTAATTTCCTTAACTTAGACACATTGTTCTTTCCTTTGAAAATAAAAGTTCGATTGAGTTCTGTGGTTCTTAACCAAACAATTTTATTCCAGTGACAGGATTAACTTGCCTAAGACATATAGGCTCATAAGAAGCCTCACTTACTCTGCTGACGCTCAATTTAGGGACTCTCAGCAGCAATGTGATGGCCAAATAGGCCCCTCTGTGGGGTGTCACTCTGCCTCAGATGCTGCTTTCTGATAGACACTTCAGGGTGTGTAAAATTTTAAATCCTTTATAAACATCAATGATTGGCATAATTGGTATAATTATAGGTATCTAAAAGGCGGAAAATGTCTGTGTAACAGCTGCCAATAGCTGGTTTCAGGAAACATGCAGTCACTTGTAGAGAGCCAGGCTTGGGGTATAAATGTTCGGGTAATATTACTTCCAGATGGACCAACTTGAATCAGAGATGGCACAGAGATAGAGAGAAATGTTCCATCTCCAGGAACTAAGTCATACAGGAATCGAGGGGCAGGGAATACACCCCGAGGAGGATCTCCCCTGGATGCACAGTGAGTGTGCACAGGTTAGACAGCCACAAGCTTCAGCGACTTATGTTAGGGAGGACTAGAAATGAATAGTTTCAATGATCTTTTGTCAGGATTATTTTTAAATGTTTCACAGCTGTTAAGGTCTCCATTAATGGCAGCAAAACAGAAAAGCAATGGGCAGTTCCTAGTTTACACACATCTGTTTTCTTCCAAGTGGGTCTGGAGGAAATGGGAATATCTTGGATTTCTCTACTCCCTAAATATTTGGGGCTATATTTTGTTCATAAAATGCTTGTGATTTACAGAGATGTTCTTAAAGCCCGTTTTGTTAGTAATGTTTTCTTGAACTTACAACCATTGCCCTGAACACCCTCCTACTCTTTAAGAGAACATGTGAGTTTGGGTGGGGATGGGGAATAAACGGGGAGAAATTGAAACAACCTAAAGAAATAGACCCTTGGGCAGATTCCCAAGATCTGCTGGCAGTTAGCCTGTCAAAATGGCCGCCCATGACCAACCTACAGCTAAAGAGATCTCCTCACACATTTCCTGAATGAATGTTCTCACTTCATTTTGTCAAATTACCCACCCTTCTACACAGGATCAGTTTTATTGAACCTAACTAGAATCTTCTTTTTAAAATATGTGTGTGTGTATGTGTGTGTGTATGTATACATATATATATAGTAGTTAAGAGACTGAGGACCATTTACTCAAAAAGTAACAATTGTATCGATATTATAACACCTGCCTAACAGTAGTCCTAAAGGAAAGCCAGTGGATTTTATTTTGTTTTGTGGGAACAGGTATTTTTAGTAAAATAGTTAATTTTGGAGCATGGATCGCTATCAAGGGCAGAACCAGCCTGAATGTTATGTGAGGTTGGGGGATTTTGTAGGATCGATCTAGGAAGCTGGATCAGATGGCATCTAAATTTCTTCTGCATTTAAATTTAAAACTCAATGATCCGTGACTCTATAGGACTCTATCACATCCGAAAACAGTAGGGTTTTTTCCTTCATTTTTTAAAAGCAGAATTATTTATGTAAAATAGATGAAAGAGGAAGTATTCTGGTTGGTGTTTACATGTGGATTTTCTTTAAGCACATATGTCTAAAAGAGAAAGAAAGGGGGCAGTGTATATTGAGCTCTAAGAGTGGAATCCTACAAAGCAGCCCTAAACCCAGTCCCCAGTATATTTTGCCAATTTCCCATATGGATGGTTCAACAGTAGAATATTGTATTATATGATTAGCATCATGGTACAAGAAGAAAGAAAAAAAGAGCACCTGATGGCATTGTGGTAGGAGTCTATAACTTTCTGGTTACTTCGTTTTTTGTTGATGTTTTTTGAGTTGGAGTCTCACTCTGTCACCCAGGCTGGAGTGCAGTGTCACACTAATGGCCATCTCAGTTTCAGCCTGCTGGACTCAGGTGATCCTTCCGCCTCAGCCTTCCACAGAGCCAGAACTACAGGAACACACTACCACGCCCGGCTAATTTTTTGATTTATTGTAGAGACGAAGTCTCGCCAAGTTGTCCAGGCTAGTCTCGAACCCCTGGGCTCAGGCAATTCTCTCACCTCGGCCTCCCAAAGTGCTGGGATTACAGTCTTGAGCCACCATGCCGGGCCTGGTTACTTTCAGTTATTATTATTATATATAATATAAATATATATAATATATATAAATATATATACATATATATATATATATTGAGTCAGAATCTCACTCTGATACTCAGGCTGGAGTGCAATAGCACAATCATGGCCACTACAGTCTCAACTACCTGGTCTCAGGTGATCCTTCCACCACAGCATTCCAAGTAGCTGGAACTACAGGTGCATGTCACCATGCCTAGCTAATTTTTTGGTTTATTGTGGAGACGAGGTCTCACCAAGTTGCCCAGGCTGGTCTCAAACCCCTGGGCTCAGGCAATCCTCTTGCCTCAGTCTACCAAATTGCTGGCATGAGCTACCGCACCTGGCTCACTTTCGATTATTAAAAAAGTCAGTCTAGTTTTAGTTTTAAAATTTACCCTCAAGCATGACTTAGATCTCATCTCCTTACCTCCTGAGTCGACTTGAGTTGCATGGAGTAAAAAGACACCTTCTCATTTCAAAGCCTAGCTCCCCCAGTGTGTTGGGAAAGTGATGTGAGGTTGGGGTACAAGACAAGTATCCTTCTATTTGACTGGCTCCTGTTAGAGTCTGATGTCTGTCGCTGTGAATTGCTTCTCCAGCTAAGCTCTACAGCCACTGGCCTTCTGAGAGGATCTACGTGTGTTCTTTGACAGCCCCATTCTGTCCTAGAGGACTCCAGCCTGAATTCTTCCTGACTACTCCAATTCCTGCTTGCCACAGTCCAGCCTTCTTGCTTCTGAGATTCCTGCTTCAGAGTACTTGACCCATGGAGACTCATATCCTTGCTGGGTCAAATGGTAGAAGGCAAACAGTCAACAAACACGGTTTAGCCTGCTCCTCACCCCCTCCCCATCTCTCGCTGGCAGAACACCTCAGCTGCCCAAGCAGATGACTGACTACAAATAAAATTCAGGTCTCTTTCGAGTTCTTACAGACACCCAAGTCTCTGTGAATTAATCTTTTGGACAATCCCTTGGAATTTTCCCATTGCTTGGCTGTAGGTGGGGCAAGGATGTCCTGTGCTCCCCTCAAGGAGATTCCAGGATTCCTTGCCTCTCTTCTTTCCCTTTCTCCAATCTTACATTTATTTGGACTGGAGGAGCAGTGTTGAGGGGACTATTGACTTTGATAGGGTCAATTCTGCTCTGGATTATTGGAGTAAGGGCTTTGACTGACCCAGTCATTGGCCACTCTTTTCGGAATGTAGTATATTTAATCCCTACCGTTTACATCTCTAGACCATAAGCCAAAATTAGAGCTACAGGAAAAAAATCAGTACATTAAATAGACAAAAGCCAAACTAGTCTGTCTGAAGTGAGTCTGTTGTGGATAGTAGAGAAGAAAGGGTGGATGCACCATGAAACTTGTGCTTTCCCTCCCTTAGTATATGGAGGTCAAGGAAAGAATGTAAAAGGAAATATTAGGGTCGCCAGACTCAGGACAGTGAAGAATATAAGCAACTAATCAGAGATTTGTCCAAAAGTAGGCACATAATCCAGAAGCAGCCAGCTCATTGCTTGGCAAGTCATTGAGATAAATGGGTATGAAAGTTGTTTTAAAAGGGAGTATGAGGCCAGGTCTCATGCCTGTAATCCCAGTACTTTGGGAGACTGAGGCAAGAGGATTTCCTGAGCCTAGGATTTCGAGACCAGCCTGGGCAACTTGCGAGGCCTCGTCTCTTTACTAAATCAAAAAATTAGCCAGGAGTGGTGGCATGTGCCTGTGGTTTCAGCTACTTGGGAGGCTGAGGTGGAAGGATTACCTGAGCCCAGCAGGTTGAGGTTGTAGTGGCTGTGATTGTGCACCGCTCTTCAGTCTAGGTGACAGAGTGTGACTCCAACTCAAAAAAAGGGGGGGGGTATGAAGGACAAAATATAGAAAAAAAAGCAAGATTTGATATTGGGAGAAAGTTAGCACACACAGGAAAAACTGCGAGAATACCTGAGCAATATTATTTATCTGCACAGTCTTGCTGTTAAATTGGCAACCACTTAATCTGCTCTCTAGAGCTGCCGTGGGGCTTAAATGCTATTTTTCCCAGTATTCCCATGAAATCTACAGTTCCCTTGTAGTCATGTGTTTCTTTGCAATAAAATCACATGATTTCGGGTTGCTCAAGTGATTCTCTGTTCCTTGCGATTACAGAGCCTAGCCAAAACACAACAAAAAACTCAGTAATGTAAATGATACCAAAATGGGAATCAACCCGAGTTCTAATGGAAGAGAATAAAGACCCAAGTCTCTGTTCTCATCTTCATTATGGAAGTGCTGAAACCTCCATACTCTGTCACCATGTCAGTGTCAAGGCTATTTTTGTAATCATTCTCTTTTTTTTCTACTCAAATATTTTATTAGAGACTTGGGATAGAAAAATCAGCTCAGTATGATTTGCAGATGTCTCTAGTTTCATGTTGAAATAATCTATTCGCCTTCTCAGGGCATTAAAATGATTGTTTCAAAGTTTGGTTTAATATTTAACCTTCTTGCATGTAGACATTATTTCTAATTTCCCCTCTCCCCCATAACCAATTTATAGCTAACCAGTTCCGGGATGGGAAAAAACGGTAAAGAGCCTATGTCTGTAGCACTAAGATCCAGCAACTGTCCACTTCTAGTAGTTACTTAGGAAAGACTCTGACACCTCTGAAGACAGGTATAAAAATACACTGGTAAAACAATAAAAACTGGAAATCTTCTAAAACAGCATTTCCTTCATTTACTTGACCCTCTGGGAAATGTAAAGTGCTTTTCACCTTCGGCAACATCTTCTAATTTTCCTTCCTCCAACTTCCGTATTCATTGGGTGCTCATCCAAAAAATTAAATTAAAAGTGTTAGCGAATCCCCAAATGTATTCAGCGCCACCTCTTTCAAAGACAGGCTTCTGGACCCACTTCTGCCTGGGGGAGGAAAAAAAAGTGCAGGGTGTTTTGAGACTACAGACAGCCTAACTTCCCAGGAACTTCAAATAAATTATTCAAAGTCTGGAGGGGATGGCAAACAGGAGGGATGAAAGGCCCACATAGGGAGTGTGGGAACGAGGAGGGAGAACGCAGGAGCAGAGACTGAAGGTCAGGACTTCCAGAAGAGACTGTTTTCACAGGTTTTAGGTGCTGGATCTGGGGAAGTTAGGGCAGGCTTTGGTGGGAAAGAAAGTGACAATTAACCACACATATACCAGGAGCTAACTGGTCGTTAAACAGGGCTTGGCAGCTTAGCTCTTAGAGAAGAGGTTACATGCGCCACACGCAGGAGCCAACCATCACGCTACACTCCTGGGCATTCACTACCCAGAGAGCCTACGAAGGATAATAGACCGTGTTTTCATTTGCCTCCTGCCTTTCAACTGCCTGTTGTCAGGAAATAGCACATTATTATGTGTTTAAAAATGAAACCAAAGAATTATGTATTTGGGGAAATATCTCTAGTAGCAAGTAGGCTAAGTAAATGACATTTCATTTGATCCCTACCCTTAAAAAAAAAACTCAAATGGAATATTATTTGAATGTCAGTGTGTGATGCAAAGCAATTGTGCATACTGGTGTACAAATGAGTTACAACTTTGTCTTTAAACAAAAAAACCTTCTGGGTGAAGAAGGCCCTGCCCGAAGCTTCCTGCCATGACTTGACCTAGGTCTGGCTTGTCTGGCAGCACTCCATAAACCAATTGCCCTGAATTGAAACTGTCAGAAGAAAATAAAATGGGCTAAATTTATTATCACCTGTATCCACAAACATCTATGTAGAGGTGCCTTGTTAGCTAAGGCCTAAACCAAAATGCAGCCGGTGAAATAGCCCCCTGGGAAATACCGTTTGGTGATATGAGGTTTTTTTCTTCTTCTTCTTCTTTTTAACCTAGAGAAGGAAAACAACACATGCAGGAAACCATAAAACCCTTCAAGTTAACTGTAGCCAACGGTCAATCTCATTAGGTTATAATGGGTAGACTACAGCCCTCTCTATATAAAGGCCGCTCTTCTGAGTAATTTCCAATTTTCTCACTAGCTGGGAGCTCTTTTAGACAACGAAGCATAAGTTCCACTCACTTTATTTATACACCATTTCTATTCTCTGTCTTGGTTACTTCTTCCAAAAATCAATCCTTGGGTTCATCTTGTAGCACACATTTGTCTAAGTGGAATAATACAAATACATATCAACTCAGCTAATTTCTTAAACCTACACTTCCAACTAGGAGGACAATCTTGGGAAAATACAGAGGAAGTCAGAGGGCTGAGGGCAGTGGAGGGACTGCCAATTCTTGCCTGGGGACCAAGGCATTGTGTAAGTCTATTTCTCTTCTACTAAAATGGAGAAGACATCTTATTAGATGTTCCAGGATGTTTCTAGAGCTCAGGAGATAGGGTTTCCAGTGCCCTTTCTGCAACTTTTGACCTTGTGACCTGAGAGCATTCTCAATTCAGTTTCTCCATGGTAAAAAAAAAAAAAAAAAAAAAGAGGGGGAACAACCCCTTGTCTGCAAACTTATTGGGAGAACATGCTAGAAATCCTGTGGAGGCAGTGATTTCCAAACTTCAGGGAGCAGTGGAAATACATGGGATGGGGAGGCTCATTGGTGTCCCACACCCACAGCCTGACTGTGGCTGGTAATCTGTATAAATCTCTATCCTTCACAAGAATCCTCAGGTAATTTTAGCTCTGGGGGTTCATGTAGGAGACCAGGAAACATTGATTCGATTTTCTTTTTAAGAACTTAAAGTGTATTCTATGTTAGGCCAGGCATTACAGCATTTATTCTACGTGTGCAGTTTCACTCAATTCTCAGAAGCTTAATACATTGGATAGCATTCTTTCTATTTAATGATTTAAAACACTGAGGCTTAAAGAGGCTAAGAAATTTGACCAAAGGCCTCCAGCGTGTTGCCTCAGAGGCAGCCTTCTAGCCTAGGTTTCCACTAAATCCAGGGCTCCTAAGGTCCCCATAAAACGCAAATGCATTTTGGAAGCTACTAGGGCCCATGGAAACAATGTAAGTGTTCAGTCAACAAATAAGAATTTAGCATTTATTATGTGCAAAGAGCCATGAGAAGCATCCAAAGCCTAGTTCCTGCCCAAGAATTCCAGTATAATAGAACAGTTTGTCTATAGTGGAGTTATGGAGAAGGGGAAAGGTGAGCTAAACTCATTTTTGCACATGGCTTTGCATGGCAGCATGTAACCATTTTGCACAGGGCCTTGAATTGCAGCATGTGAATTTTGCACTTTATCCTGGGCAAAGAGGCATTGTGGTAAATACTAGGCAGATGCCTGGAAATGTTTTCTCCCCCTCCCCTCCACGTTAGCTTTCAAATGATAGCTAGAGTTGAACATCTAGACATGGGCTAGGAGGTAATTTTCCAGGAAGAATGAGAGGGGCAAGGGTAAAACCACGTGAATATGCGTTAAAGAGGTATTTCATAGGTCTCAAAGGAGTGTTGGAGGAACAAAACAAAATGAAACCCAAAAAGAAAAAGAAAGCCAATCTTAGCCCCCTGAGAAATCCAAATGGGTAAGATGGGTATTTCTAGAATTTTTAGTTTTGGGGGGCATCTGTATCTTTTCAAATACTTCCTTGGGATTACAAACTTGTTTTAAATTTACAATTAAGCATCCTGACCCATGGCATTTCCCCAAACCGTTGTCTCTTTTATTTTTTTGAGACAGGGTCGTGGGGCGCAATGGTGCTATCATTGCTCACGGCAGCTTTGAACTCCTGGACTCAGGGGATCCTCCCACCTCATCCTCAAGTAGCTGGAACTCTAGGAACACACCATTGTGCCTGGCTTATTATATTTCTTCTAATCCATGTGTACCCTACAAACACAGGAAATGCTTGGTAAATGTTGATGTCCAGTTCTCAACCCTTTGCCTTCCTCAGTATCCTAGTGCCTCCAGTGTCCCACCCTTGGCCCCCTCATCAGAGTAAACACAAATCCAAAAAGCCTTTTCAGGCCCTGGGCCCACCCTTTAAGCTGGCTTTTTTTTTTTTCCTGGGTTCGTAAAGGGATTCCACTGGGAACTGACAAAACTTGCTCAAGCAAATACCGCTGTTCACATTTCTGATGGAGCACAGGGCCAAAAGCTTTGTGTTCTTAAAGGAAAATCTTTTCTTTGATTCAAATTATCCAATTATCTTTGATTTGATTCAAATTATCCGAAAGAAAAAAAATCATACTAAACTGCTTGGTTTCTCAGGTTTATTATGCCTTGCACCACCTAACACATAAGTATCCCTTATGAATGGAAACTGATTCAGAGGAAAGACAGAGTCCAAAAGTTTCTTACATTTACTCTACCACCTGCTAGGAAGAACACACATTTCAGCTTTTATTTTCAATGCAATATTAAGAAAATTTCTAAAGAAAATATTGAAAACATCTACTTTTACACAGAAATTAAGGGAAAATAAACATACTTCTAGCAGGAGTACCCCACAAAATAAGAAAATACTTGATAAGCATCACTTTTAAAAATGTATCATATAGGCCTTATAGGCCTTATTTATGTCAAGGGTTTGACACTTTGGGTCTGAAAAAAATTATCACTACAATGAACAAAAACAAAATATAAGCACTTTTCTAGAGAAGAGTTCTTTCTTCTTTTCCAAAGATCTTTGTACAACCTTAAGATGCTACATTGCTTTAAGGGTTTTTTTTTTTAATGGGACATTACCATTGCAGAACACAAATACAATTAAAACTAAATATATTAGTAGCATACCTGAAAAAAAAATGTTGAGACTAGTAGTTATCTTTAAGAAGTGAATTATATTGAAACACAAGTTACATTATTTGAGGCAGGGGAAATTATTGCTTTTCATTGAACAATAGCAACAAAAAACTGCTTGTTTTAGACTACAGTCTTCTAAAATCTCTTCCAGGTGTACATTCCAGGATGGAGGATACTCCCTTATCTATAAGCAATCCAGATGATTAAGGGATTATTTCCAAACACTTCTGCTTATTAACCCCTCCTCATCAGTGCTGAAGAACCAGAAGACATGTAAAAATACATTTTTAATGAACAGACATTTAGAAGTAAAGATGATTTGAGTTAATATGACTGTTAACTCTCAAGAATACACAGGAAATAGTGCTATTTGCTAAGTTGTATGTTCCAAACCAAAGAGTAGCAGGCTTTAGGAAGCCCATCTCCTTGCTTAGGTCTCAGTAATATTGCTGTGTCTGATACTTTACAAAAAGCATGAATCTCCAGTAGCGGAAGTAAGTGCTACTCAGCTAGAGAGGGAAGGGCTTTCCACACGGAGCCAGCTGACTTCTTCAGATCCTACTGCTGCATTTCTTACATTAATACCCACACTGGAGATGGCACAAAATGGAGATTTTAGCACCGTGTTCACCTGCTTTTGAGAAAAAAAAAAAAGTGTACACCTTTCATATGTCCTAACTGGCAAAGGCTTTCCTCCTCTATAATCTACTGATAATTTAACAGGTTTTTTTGTTCTTAACCCATGGAAAACAATTCTAGTCACTGCCAGAGGTAAGCGCGGGCAAGCCAAGGAGAAAGCAGCCTTAGGTGCACAGAGTTAAAAAAAAAAGATCAGCCAGCCAGTTTCATCTATGAATTCTGTCCACATGCCCCTCCCCCCTTTTAGAATTTCAAGACAAAGGACGTTTATTTAAACGTGGTAAACGCTGAAAATTCCTAGAAAGCCTGTGTAAGAGTTGACACATATTCAACGGATGCCATCATTTCAGGGTCATGGCCTGCCAAATCTGGCCAAGAGGAATTCAGTATTCCTCAGTAAGGTGGCATTGGACAGACTCCTCTCTGAGAACTTATCTACTGCAAAGGTAAGGCAGCTGTGTTGTCTCTACATACTACAGGGCCCTCCCAATCTTAGGCACTGGGCATAATAATGACAAAAGTCAAGATTTAGGGTTCAGTTCCAGCTGATTTTATTTCCTTCTCAAAAAAAGTTATTTACAGAAGGTATATATCAACAATCTGACAGGCAGTGAACTTGACATGATTAGCTGGCATGATTTTTTTCTTTTTTTTTCCCCCATTGTTTTTGTGGCCTTGAATTTTAAGACAAATATTCTACACGGCATATTGCACAGGATGGATGGCAAAAAAAAGTTTAAAAACAAAAACCCTTAACGGAACTGCCTTAAAAAGGCAGACGTCCTAGTGCCTGTCATGTTATATTAAACATACATACACACAATCTTTTTGCTTATTATAATACAGACTTAAATGTACAAAGATGTTTTCCACTTTTTTCAATCTTTAAACACAACAGCTATAAACCTGAACACATATGCTATCATCATGCCATAAGACTAAAACAATTATATTTAGCGACAAGTAGAAAGGATTAAATAGTCAAATACAAGAATGAAAAACGCAGTACATAGTGTCGCGAACTCAAATCGGCATTTAGATAGATCCAGTGGTTTAAACGGCACGTTTTTGCTTATAAAAAAAGTGCAAAAAAGATGTGGTTTACAAGTTAAAGCTACAGGATCCCTTTTTGCTGTAAGTGCACCAGTTTTAAAGCCTCTGGACAGAACAGTATTTCGTTTAAAAATGTGTCTTTCTTAAAAGCATTCAGTGTTTGGCTCATTCTCCTCCCCCTTTCGCGAGACTGAGGTCAGAGGGTGGACACTGGTGGCAGGTTAAGGGATACTGTCACTTTAAGAAGCCTGCAGATTGAAGTGTAAACATGGAGAAATTAGGGGCTGATTTTTTAAACTGTGTGAGATATTAACCAGCCGCCCTATATAAAATCAGGAAATCCAAACAGCGATTTACACCGATTAACACCCCCTTTATATATTTTTTACAAAAATACACTGAGAAAATAATCAAACGTTTTCATCTCTCTTGTCTTTTTTTGTTTTTTAAAAGTGTCAAAAGTCTACATTTAAATATAAAAAATTAAAAGTTAAAACTCTAGCCCTTCAGTGAAGGAGACGTAAAATGGCGTGGGTAACAACAACTACCAAAAAAAAAAAAAAAAAAAGAAAGAAAGAAAGAAAAAAAGAAAAGGAAGGAAGGAAGAAAGGAAGTAAAAGAAAGAAAACGAAAGAAAGGAAAGAAAACAGGGACAAAATAAGAAAAAAAAAAATGTTTGGCCAGTATAAATACGTCCACATATAAAATGGCATCTGATTACATTTACAAGGAAAAAAATACGAGGATGGAGCATCGGTGAGGGAAAAAAACACGTCTTCTCATTTACACCTATAAGGAATAAACACATACACACTGAGAAAAAATTTGGTCCTGAATTGTTTTTTTAAAGTCCAGCACAGATTTGAGTTGCGTTTGAATCCTTTAAAGAGTTAAGAATGAAAAAAAGCTGGTGATAATTTTGTTGTAGGAATCAAACATAGCGCCATCTATCTGCTTTTTATATTATCCTACACTATTTTAAAAACTGCTCAACAGTCTTATACAGAAATCTTTAAAAGATAGACAGGATAACATGCTATATTAACCCCACCAGTGAAATAATCCAACACCATCACGATTCCGATTAAGAGAAGAAAAAGCCTTTTTTTTTTTCCCCCGAAACCACTCGCCCTCCACTGCCCCCGTACCACATCCAACAGTCTCCTCTCCTCCGCGCCTCCGGGTCCGGGAAGTCTCACCTCACGGATTTCCTACAGAAAGAAGGCGGCGAGGCCCAGGGGCCGCCGCGGCCTCTCCCGAACGTGCGAATCCGTCCCGGTTTGATCGTGCGGCCCTTCCAGCTCGCGTCCTTCTCCGCCCCCGCCCCTGGCTGGCCGGTGCGGCTTCCAGCTCGGCTCTCGGGTCATCGCCCAGCGCCGGCCACTCTGGCTGGCCTCCTCCCCTCGACATCTCCTCCTTCGGCTCTGGCAGGGGCAAGGGCACAAAGGAAAGGGGGGGGGGAGAAAAGAAAAAGAAAAAAAAGCCCAAACGGGAATTCGCCAGCGCGGAGTCTCTCGGCCCCAGCGCTCCCCCCAGACATCTGCCCTCCGCCAAATTCATCACCCCGGAACCTTCGGCCTTCGGGATGGCCCTGAAGCGGGGGCGGGGGGCGCTGGGTCCCCCCCCCTTGGCCAAGAAGCAAAACCGAGCACAACAAAGCCAGCAAGGCGGCGACGCGAGAGGGGCGAGATTCCTTCGGTCTCTAGAAAACGGACTGGGCTTCTTGCTGGGGGCGCAGACCAGTCCGGAAGCTCGTTGGAAGGGGAGGGGGTCTCTTCCAGCAAAGGGGAGGAAACTCGAAGTAGCTTTTCTTGCCATCAACAACAACATCAACAACAACGACAAAAGGTCGCCCCTGTCTGCCCTCCGCCTCCTCCGCGTCCCTCCGACAGGGCCGAGCGGGCCCCCGGCCCGGGGAGGTGGGGGCTGGGCGCGCGGGTGGAAACCCCGCCACGCTCCTCTCCGACGACGGGGACGCGGCCGAAGCCAGCTCTGCTCACTTTTTTTTTCCTTTTTTTTTTTGTTTCGTCTTTCCCTTTTCTCTTTCGCCTCTTCCTCCGTTTTCTTCTTCTCCTTCTCCCTCCTTCTCCTTCTTTCCTCCTCTCCCGCCCCGGCCCTTCGTCTCCCTGCCGAGCGCCCTTCAGTAGGTGAAGACCAGGTTGGAGATGCTGGACTCGAGCCAGTCTCCCGAGATCATCTCGCTCACCTCGGGCGTGCAGTAGTCCGGGAACTCGAAGTGCGAGCCGGAGCCGGGCTCCAGGTTAAAATCCAGGTCCCGGTCCAGCGCCGACGACGAGCTGAAACTGCCCAGGGACATGCTCTCAAAGTTTGAGCCGGGGTGCAGGTCGAGCAGCTCGTCTTCGAACTCGTCGTCGGAGGACGAGGAGCCCGCGGAGGAGGAGGCGGAGGAGGAGGAGTGCGACGAGGCCGAGGAGGACGCGTGCGAGGGCGCGCTGGACGGGG
>NW_007258206.1:612230-612709 GCF_000164805.1 Carlito syrichta | reverse complement strand
GGCGCCGGCGCCGGCGTTGCCCGACTTCACCTTCTTCCGGGGCCGGTACTTGTAGTCGGGGTAGTCAGCCATGTGCTTGAGGCGCAGCCGCTCCGCCTCCCGGATGAAGGGGATCTTGTCGCTGTCTTTGAGCAGCTTCCAGCGTTTGCCCAGCCGCTTGGAGATCTCGGCGTTGTGCATGTCGGGCGACTGCTCCATGATCTTGCGCCGCTCGATCTGCGACCACACCATGAAGGCGTTCATGGGCCGCTTGATGTGCCCGCTCGGCGTCTTGCACCAGCTCGGGTCGTCGGCCTTGCCGCCCGTGGAGGCGGTGGAGCCGGGCGTGGGGGAGGAGGCGATGCCCAGCTCCAGGCCGGCGCCCGAGTCCGAGCTCTCGCCGGCCAGCAGCGCCTCCGTGTTCTCGGCGTTGTTGGTTTGCTGCACCATGGCCCCGGCTCGGCGGGCGCCCACGCGCGCTCACACCCTCGCGCTGGCCG
>NW_007258206.1:596625-612182 GCF_000164805.1 Carlito syrichta | reverse complement strand
CGGGCGAAGAGAGAGAAGTGCCCCAGCGACGCGGGGAGGAGTGCTGCGCCTCTCGCAGGGGAGTTATAGTTCCCAGGCCGGAGCGTCTCCTTCGCCCTCTCTCTCGCCCTCCCGCCGCGCGGCAGCTGGCTCCGTCTCGGCTCTGAGTCTGGACACCGGGCTAGAGTGGAGAGGCGTTTCTTGAATGCCGGTTGCTGAAGCGTCCACTGCAAGTCTCTTGCGGCCTCCCAGGCAAGTCTTTTTTGCCCCCCCGAAGCCGTTGATTCCAGTTCACGAGCGCTCTCGGGAGCTCAGGAAAGCGACATCGTCTCTATCACTTAGTCCCTTTCCTACAATGCAAAGCAAAAAAGACTCTGGCTCCAGGACTCTCTGTGGGCGGAATCGGCACTAAGGAGTTTGTGCAATTATTTTGTTGCCAGGTAGGAAGCCGAAAAGCCTGCATGCAACAGACTGGCATGAATAAATGTATGTTTCCCCTCCCTTCTGCAAGCAGGGAGCTGGTAACGGCAGCGCTTCTCCGATGCAGACTCTGAGAAGAGCGTGCAAGAACTAGAGACCCGGGAGCGAAACGGGCCTCTTCCCCTCACACAGTTTCTCTTGCTGCAGCTTAGAGCAGACCCCAATTCCGCCTCGCGCCTCTTTATCCTTTCACAGTCTTGGCCGCGGCCAATCATCTGCTGTAACCAACGCTTCCTCATGCCAAGCCCCTCCCCCGGGCTTCCCATTGGCTTGGAACCCGATGCAATAATAATCTCCGCGTGCAATGAGAAGCTCCAAATCTGACCTCATTCCAATTTACAGAGCAAACTTTTTAAAAGGCCTGGAAGTACAGCTGAGATTTCTGCTGCCTCTTTTTTCCTTTTGCTGTGCGTGTGCGCGCGCGTGCGTGTGTGTGAGTGAGTGTGGTGTGTGAAGAGGATGTTAATGCATGAAATTATTAAGGGGAGAGACGGAAATGTATTCTAACCATTATGTTAGATAACAAGGAGCTTGGAAGGAGGCTGAAATACTGTAAATGGAAGCTTTCTGCTTAAAAGCCAAGTGCTTATTTTTATTAGTTCTTTTCAGCATCGGAATAAAGAATCAGCCTCTAGTGCAAAATCTGTTCCTCGGCTCCGTCTTTAGAGCCAAAGATGTTAAAAGGGGGGAGGGAAAGCCACAACAATAAATCGGTGGAGATGGAAAACCATTAAGAAAGTGGTACCTAGACACCTGTCCTCACAATTATTTTAACAACTCTAGGTACAGCACAGATGTTGATGTATTGTGTAAATCCCTTCGGAATAATTTCTCTGCTGTTTGTGAAAAGCAGAAGAGGACTTTTTGGGGCCATAATTGCTTACTCTCTTAACCAAACAAGGGTCAAAGGTGGTTATTTAATGGTTTAAATTCTCCTATAAATCTTGGATAGCTCAAGCAGAGGAGCTTTCCCTTGCAACGCATAATTACCTTACTAGGTGAATTTCTATAGAGTTTTGTATAGGATGGAAATGGTGAGTAAAGGCTGGAAATCCATTCTGCTTTCCCAATATTTGTTTTCCACGTTTTCGAAATGAAAGATTGTTTCGCTCTCTATCTCCCTCCTCCTCCCAAACCACAGTCTTCCTTTTCTTTTTATATGTTTCCTCCTATATCCTGGGTACTTGACTGGAATGGAAATAAAAGACCAAGACAAAGAGAAACTGTAGAAGGAGGTGATAACTGATAGCAGAAAAGACTAGAGCCTCTGGATTCGTATTAGACCTAGCTGCTAATTTTTCTTGCGAGTTTTGTAACCTTGAGGATGTGGCCAAGTCTCAGCTTTCCTCACATATGATGTGGGAACACTGGGAGCTACTTTATAGAGGATTGTTGTGGGGGTACAATGAGCTCGTGACCATAAAGCACCTGATGTTATTGTAAGCCTTCAGCCAATCCTAATACCTTTCCTTCTAATTCAGATGCCAGAGACACTCCTGGTAAAAGCTGAGTGTTGTTCAAGAGACTAAAACTGAGGATGGCCACTGATGTGAAGAAAAATCATAGATCATAAATGTTACTCATTCGAGGACAATAGTGCCAACCCCGTCATTCCAATGATTTTAAAAGAAAGGAACTTCATGCAGAGTACAGAATGTGGCAAGGAAAGGATGCCTGGGTGTTCAGAAAACACGCTAATTTTGCCAGAAAATTTACTGCTTTCCCAAGGTCGGAAAATTAGAATTTTAGTAAATACTGGCTTTCCTTAGCACTATGATAGTAAACTGATTTTCATCAGGATTACCATAGATAGTTAGGTAAGGACAATCCAAAATAATTAAGTCAACTTTCGATTCCGCTCAAACTGGTACTGGATAGCAGAGTTCTATTTGTCTTTTCAAACTTTTAAAGTATGTAGGCTGGCAAGAGGCCCAGGTGGTCAGGTTTAGAATTTTACTGGAAAGAACACCCTATAGAGACATCTCACTGAATCTCTAAGGATCAACCACAAGCAAGAATGTTTTTGTGGGTTAAAGCAAAATAATTTTCGACCATTAGCTACTCAAGTTATATACTTTTTTTTTAAAGAAGGGGAAACAAAACCTTAAAAAAAAAAAAAAAAACCAAAATAAAAGCAGCCACCTTTTCTGCATAACAAGATGATACATTTCATCTTCTCTGGTATCCCTAGAAACACACCCCTAAATGTAACCAATCTGACCAAAAATGTATTTTAAGAGGGCTATTATCTATAAAAGCATTATTTTCACTAGGATTAAAAAAAGGATATATTTACTTGGAGATTTGTACTAAATAATAATTTGAGAGCATAACTAGTTTGGTAATTCAGTCAAGGTGAGTATCAATATTATTGATTATGTTTCTAAAGTCATTTTTACTTCCACCATCAAATATGATGGAGGAAAGAAAAGTGGAAGTTAATCAAAGCAGTCACAGTAATTATGTTTCCGCTTAAAGCACACAGGTTTTTGAAAAGAGGCACTCAAAGATAGCCCCTGGCCTCATTTTTTTGTTAGCTGTATTATCTGTATTTCAATAAATCCAACAAATTTGAAGACACACCATTATATTACAGCCACCGAGGAAGAAAAACTGTCAGTGAAACTTATCCCCCTAGTTGTAAGACTCCTATTTCAGGAGTGTTGAAATGAAAAGAAAAGTTCCTCTTACAATTTATGAGCTATGGTGGTGGTAGCTTCCCTTGATTTATAAGATGATTGCTATGTATCTGATATATATCTCATATATGTATTATAAGCGTTTAGACTTCTTAAGTAGATCTGTTCTTATGTGTTAGTAGTTCTCTTAGAAGGTAAGAAAATATGTGACAAATGATTTTTAATCAAAGTCATCCTTCTAACCAACTTGGTAAGTATGTGTACACTGGAATGTATTGGGCTTCCAAATATCAAATAATGAGAAAAGTTTTCTGTGTCCTAATTAACTAACTTCATATGCTTTGTAACCGGTTCTCCATTACTGACGTTTTTCCCCAAATGCCAGATATTTGGTGGCCCCTACTAAATCAGTACTCAGTGTTCCCTCTGCTGGCTTTGCAGTACATGAAGAATTCTTAATGCTCCTTTTTTAGCTGTATTAACAGAAAGCCAAGATAATTTTGTAAAAAAAAAAAAAAAAAAATCTGAGGCTAATAAACTAATTATCTTCACTGGCAAATTATGTTAGACATTTTGAATTAAGGTAAATATTGTATATATTTTATTCCATTAAATAATGGAATTCCATTTGTGATGTAAATGTAATATCTGCTAATGCAGTTCTTTTCTTCTGCTCTCACACACCTGCACAACATAAAATCTCACATCCATAAAATGGTATGGGGTATAGATGGAAAAAAGATTCTATCCCACTGCTTAATATATTCCTATAGGATAAGTGAGGAGGGGGGAGCGGATGGAAATTAGTTTAACAAATCTCCTGGATTTGCACTGAATTGTAAGAGTGCGGTTTTGCTTTGGTTATAGAAACTATGATTGTAGTTGCTGGTCTGACCTGACAAATATTCAGTTCAAATAAGACAAAGTGGGGGAAAAGTTCCATGTTGTTACTTTAGCTTGATAGGGAAGAAGCCCTGGGAAAATCTGATGTCATTGACCTTGGTCAACTGAAAGGCTCCAGGCTTTTGGGTTCCACACTTTTTGGAAAAGAATCCTCCATCCGAGGATGATTTTACTTCTCAATCAATCAAATAGACAGACATAACTTGCCCTTCGTTCTTTTGGGCTGATGAAATTGTACGGTAACTGGACTTGGGGTGAGGGGGGGTGGAGTGTTGTACTGAAAATAACATATGGAAATAGTTCTTATTTGCAAAATATCAAAACAGGATTCTAGGGTAAGTGAAATCTATTATTCAGTTTTCCTCTTAGAATGAGCTAAGAGATTCAGAAACCTGCGTTTCTAACAATTTTTACCATAACCAGCGACTTGCACCAAGTAGGCTCAAGTAAGTTCTTCATACCATTGCCAAGTCATTATTCCTTTCCCCCCGATTTTCTCATGCGAGCAAGCAGAAAACGCGTGTTTGCGTGGGCCACGCAGACTGGAAGCGTGAACAGGGGCTTGGGCTCCATTTGCCAAGGCAGAGAGCCTAGGTTTGCTCTGCACCCCCGGGGAGCCTGGGTTTGCTCTGCCGCCAGCCGGCTCCGAATCTGGGGAGCAGCAGCCGCCAGATGGCAGCGCTGAGCCTCCCAGCGCCCGCGAGGAGACGTGGGAAAACGTGGGGACGGTCCGACTTCTTTCTTCTCCCCCTTCCTCCTCTCCTGATCCCTATCGCCCCCACCGCTTCACCTGCTTTAGGAGGTTTAAGCGACCAGCTGGCCAGAGCGTGTGCCAGTGAATGCTGACCTCCCCCCCAAATCAAAGTTTAGGGCCAGCAACCGCCACCTCCTTTTCACTTGCCAGGAGCTCCCCGTGACTGGGGACGCCAGGACTAGCCTCCGGGGTGGATCTAGCCCCCGAACTCGCGATGCGGTCGATTTCCGTGTCTGGATCTTGTCGCGAAAACCAGTTCGAATGCAATTTCTCCGCCGCCCGCTCTCCGGCTTCGGAGAACCGGCGCGGGCGCGAATTACTCAAGGACCGGCAAAAGCCACGCGCTCTTCCCTCGCCCCTTCCCCCCTCCCCGAAATGGTTTCCCTGGGCCAGGACGCGCCGCCGAGAGCAGCGCCTGGGTCTCGCTGGCACAGCGCTCGCCCTGCCCTGAGCGCGCGGAGGATTCACGGTGCTCAGTCCGGTTCCGCCGCGGCGGCTGAGCCTCGCCTTTCGATTACAGTTACAGGAGGAACTAAATTGGAAACGACTCGGGCTGTGCTTTTTGGAGGAAAGTCTTTCCTACTGTAAACATGTTTCAGGCGATCCTGTCAGCAGCATTTTAACACCCGTCTTCCGTTTAGGGTTTACGACCGTGGAAGGAGCTGAAGACACACACACACACACACACACACACACGCACACGCACACGCACACACACACACGCACGAAGACGCCCCCACGCCCTCGCCGATCTCAGCCCTCCTTTGAAGTTGCAGCGGGCCGCGACTAGCCCGGGGGTCGCTTCCCCGGCGCCGAGCTCCTCCATAGCCCCCACCCCCAGGGCCAGCTTGGCCCCTGGCGATGGTGCCCAGTTCCGTCACTGACCGGAACCGACAGCCACTTGGCCCCCTGCTCGGCCGGGGGCCCAGCTCCCTTCGCTCCGGACGACTACAAACTCTCTGGGAGCCTAGCTTGGGCCGCACGGTGCGCGCCGTGCGTCTGGGACCCAGGCTACGCTGGCACACGACCTTCGCCCACCGACCGGACACCCTCCTCTCCCCACCCCTGGGGCCCAGGCTGCGGCTCCGTGGAGCGCGCAGCTGCTTGGTCTCTTTCAGGAGGGCAGAGCCGGGTGTTTGTGCGCGGCGCGCGGGGGAGGAAAAGGGCTCAGAGTTAGGGGAAGTCGACAGTTGGTTGCACCCGAATCCACGAGCGTCCCTTCCCCGGGGACCTCGGAGGGGCATGCGTGCATCGGCGCCCTCCCCGGCCCTCGCTCGCGCGGGAAAGGCGGGAGAGTGAGGAGTGGGGGCCGCAGAGTCAGCGGGGGCCGCGGAGGCGCCCAGGGTGTCAGGCGCCCTTGCCAAAGGGCGCGCCCGACGCTCCGGGTGACTCGGCCCCTTGCACCTGCTGGAGGCGGTTTCAGGTCTGTAGGGAGCATATGGCAGGTAGATAACAGAGGGAGGCTGAGTCTTGGGCGCAGTGACGTGGAAGCCGAGATCCGCGGAAGGGCTCGGCTTGCTTTGTTCCCCTCGGACTCGCCGGGCTCTCTGCCTTTCCAAAAGCAATCGCGGCAGTCAGGCCCCGGTGCAGGCGTCTCGGCGAGGCCGCCCGCCGGATCCGGGGCGCCCCGAAAGCATCCCAGTGGCCCCAGCGCTCAGTGGGGGCAGGGCACGCCCCGCGGGTCCCCCACTCCCAGCCCCACTGCCAAGTAGAAGCAATTACAGCTGGAGCCCCGCGGGGGAAAGCGGCTGATGTCGCTTGTGCACAAATGCTGGCCAAGAGCAGCCCTAAGCCGACGCCAACAAGCCGGTTGACCTGCGATTGGAGGTGGCGCGCGGGCGGGCTGGGGCGGGCGCGTCGGCCGGGGAGGGAGACCCGCTGGGGAGTGGGCAGAGGCCAGCGAAGCAAGATGTCAGATAAGAGGAAGAGGGGAGGGGAAGGAAGAAAGGCGCTTGATTGCAGAGAGGGGAAGTGGGAAGGCACGGAGACCGCACTGGCTGCCAAGTGACGCGGGTCAGAGGAGGAGAGAGGCGTGCGCGCGGCGGGCTGGGCGTAGGACGCGCGGGCCCCGCCGGGCAAGCGACCTCCTGGCTCCCAGTCCTTTCCCTCCCCTGCTCCCGCCGGAGCCTGTCCTCACACGTGGCGCAGACTGCGGTGGGGCGCTCGCAGGGACGCGAGGGGCGGGGGGAGCGGGGACCAGAGAACCCAGTGCCCCCACCGCGCCGGGAGTGCTGCACACCTGGCACTCGGAACTCGCCATCTGCTGCGAGCTACCGCCTCTCGGGCCAGGGGCGTGGGCCTGAGAGAGATAAGAGTGCTGCGTGGGAGTGGGTGACTTGCCGTCAACCGCAGCAGTGAACTCGGTCAGTCCGCGTTTACGGTGCTCCTCCTGCGTGCCCAGCGCAGGCTCGGTCACCTCCAGCTGCTGGGCTCAGGAACTGCACCATCGTTCAGTTATCCTGCAAGCTAGAAAACAGTTCTGTGTATTTTGCTGCAAAATACGTTCAAACTTCGAATAGTAGTGCATAAGCGAATTCGCCATGCAGAGGAAGGTGATGAGAGAGTTTGCAAGTTTGGAGAAATGATGGGTCTGACAGAATTAGGTGCGGAGGTTTTGTGATCCCCCCCCCTACTGCTTCCTGAAGCATGAAACTCCACCATTCTTCCCGTCCCACGCTCTCACAACACAAAGATCAAAATTAAAAATAAGAGCCGGGCGCGGTGGCTCATGCCTGTAATCTTAGCAATTTGGGAGGCCGAGACGGAAGGATTGCTTGAGCCTAGGTGGTCAAGACCAGCCTGGACAACATAGTGAGACCAGTATCCACAAGCAAAAAAAGAAAGAAAGAAAAAGAAAAGAAACAGAATTAACCAGGCTAGTGGCGTGCCTGTAGCTGCCCTGTCTGAAAGCTAGTTGTTACAATGCACAAAGTTGACTTATTAATCGTAAGGTAACTTTAGTAACCTGAAAATGTGTGGATTATATAACCTACTATGCATGCAGCTTTTAAAAAGTCAATATAATGCTCAAACTACAATATAAAGGAGAAATGCAAGGTATGTAATTTCTGATGAAACAATATACATTTCAAATGTGCATGGTAGGGATATATTTCACTAGAAATATCCAAAATTTTAAAATTTGCCTTGAGGGATATTTCTGCCTGGATGTGACTTATGCATTATGAGTGCCAGACAAGTACTAAATAGTGGAGATGCAATTGATATTTTGAATTCTTACATTTGCATTGGATGTGGTAGATTCTTGTAATAGATTAGCCTCCTGGTAGCCGTGTCTTCCTGTGGACCTTTTCATCACTGACTCTGGATTTGGTCACTAACTTGCTTCTGGAAATGGGGCGTCAGCAAGCCTGAGACAAACAAGCTCAACAAGTTTGTCCGTTGAAGCCATGAGACCCTCATGTTGTAATGAAGCTAGTCTGACCTACTGGAGCGAAAACCAAGGCATCCTGCTGACGCCAGCATTCCGGGCAGGTGACTGGAGCCATCTTGGGCCCTCCAGTTTTGATTAGGTTGTCAGATGACCGCAGTCACATGCTTGATTCCAGATGAGTGCAGCAGAAGAATCACTCAGATTGACGACCCACAGAATTATGAGAATGAATACACTGTCTCAAATCACTATCTCAAATCACTATGGTTTGTTACACAGTGATAGAGGACAGAGTAGTGTTAAGGACAGTATCATGTGATAGATGCCATGCAAGAGGGTAGCATTTTCTTAATGACTCCAGGTCTTCATTAAGAAATCAGTCAATATATTTATTAACGCCCACAGTGGATATAGGATTTAGATAAAATTGAATAACCCCAGACATCTTATCTACCCTAATTGCAAGTTGTACTCCTTTGCCATTTCCCTGAATTTCCCTAAAATCCTTTCTCAGGAAAAGAAGCTTGCTGCTCACCAGCATTTTTCATCTCTGTCACTCCCTCTGCTATCTGTAGCCTTTCCTGGCTAGCTCTTTTTTTCTTTTCTTTTCTTTTCTTTTTTTGTGTCAGAGTCTCACTCTGTCACAGGGCTGAAATGCAGTGGCACACTCACAGTCATTGTAGCTTCAACCTGCTGGACGCAGATAATCATTCCGATTCAGCTTTCCTAGTAGCTGGAACTACAGGCGTGCACCACCACACCCAGCTAATTTTTTGATTTATATAGAAACGAGGTCTCGCCAAGTTGCCCAGGCTGGTCTCAAACCCTGGGCTCAGGCAATCCTCTTGCATCAACCTCCCAAAGTGCTGGGATTACAAGTATAAGCCCACCTGGCTCTCTTTTGCTTCACTTTTTTTCCTTTCCTTTTTCTTTCTTCCTGGTCTCATTTCTTTCCATTTTCTGCTATTGCTTCAATATTTATTTACTTATGGCTAGTAAGCAGATTAACCACATTAAGCCTTGAGTGGTTTGCTTCTTTAGCTTATCTTGGCTTTTTTGCCATGCTTCTGCTTGTAAATTTCTTGCAATCCATTGTAGGTGGTAGGATAAGTATCAGCCCTCTGGACCCTGGAGAAGTGCGGGGTTCCCATACAGGGCATAACTCTAATGCCATGGGATGGTGTATTAGGTTTTTCCAGGGAAACAGAACCAATTATACATATATATCTATATAATATTTATATATAAATATTTATATATATGAAGTATATATATAAATATAAAATAAAGAATTGGCTCACATGATTATGGAAACTCAGCAGTCCCAAGATATGTAATTGGCAAGCTAGAGACACAGGAGAGCTAGCTGATGGTGTCATTGCAGTTCAAAGGCAGGAAAAAAACCAATGTCCCAATTCAAAAGTAGTTAGGCAGGAGAAATTCTCTCTTACTTAAGAGGAGGCCAACATTTTTATTTAATTTAGGTCTTCAACTGGTAGGATGAGGCCTACCTACACTAGGGAGGACAATCTGCTTTACTCAATCTATCGATTTAAATACTGAATTCATCTTAAAACACTCTAACAGAAACATCCAGAATGTTTGAACAAGTATCTGGACATCTTGTGACCCAGTCAAGTTGACACACAGAATTAACTAGCCCAAGCGAGGCTCATGCCTGTAATCCCAGCATTTTGGAAGGCCAAGGTGGGAGAACTGTTTGAGCCCAGGAATTCAAGACCAGCCTGGGCAGCATAGTGAGAACTCATCTCTACAAAAAAATCAACAAATTAGCCAGGCATGGTAGCATGTGCCTGTAGTTCCAGCTACTTGGGAGGCTGAGGCAGAAGGATGTCTGAACCCAGGAGGTCCAGGCTGTGGTGAGCTGTGATAGTGCCACCGCATTCTACACTTCACTCCTGCCTGGGTGACAGAGTGAAAAAATCAACCAAAAACAAAAAAATTAACCAGCCCAGTCCATCTTAAAGAAATTCTTATACTGAAGGATAGCCTTTATGCATAGTTTGTATAAATAGCCACCCAGAAGAGGTATTTTGATGGAAAATGGGGCAATCTTAAATTATACTCTCTATCTTACCCCTCCAGCCAATAAATAATAGCAAAGCCTCAATAATTAGAATTCCTCCCCTTAGATGATAATATATATTTTATAATAAAGATTCATATTATTCAATAAAAGTGTTCCATCGAGGTACTATGATAGCTTACAGTATAGCTTGCAGTGTAGCTCTTTGGAATAATTTTCCAATAGGTTCAAGTAGGTGTTAACATGGGTGAAGGGGACCAGAGAGAGAGAGAAAAGGAGACCACTTTGAGAAGAATTGGTTTTAGTGTCGTATTCTCAGCGAAAGAGTATGGTATGATAGATAAGAAAAGGAAGACAGGTTAAAATTCACTGCCCTCTTTATAAATATATTACTTTAATTTCTTGAGACTGGAAAATCCCTTATGTTAATATGCAAGATAGTATCACTGAAATTACTTGAATTTAAGGCATGATATAGCTTAGCTCAGAATAGACACACCTTTCCTTTTCATGTATATGCCTCAAGGGTACAGTGAAAAAAGAAAAACAAAAAGGATCCTAAGGAAACACCATATCATTTAATTGAAAGATATTATTTGCTAACCTTTTTTTTAGTAGTAATTTTATTATTATACCACTTCTGGTTCTATCTAGTAGTCCAAACAAGTTTTCAGATTTGGGGGTTTTGAAGTTTTTAAAGAAAAAATAATTATAATCAGAGAAAATGTCTGTGTGAGTTTAGTTATTTCTTACTGTATTTACGTGGATAGGAGAGACCATGCTGTGATGTAGACATGTCCTGAAAACTCAGTGACTCAACAATTAAAGTTATTTCTTACTGACACAGAATCTGCGGTGGACACAGCAGCTCTCCAAAGTGACTCCTTTTTCCAGTGGCTCAGAAACCAGGTTGAATGGCTCCATGTCTAAACACGTGTCCTCCCTTATTGCCATGAAAGAGAATGTAGAGAATCTCACTCATTCTTAAATGTCTCTTCCTGGAAATGGCACATATTATTTGTGCTCATAGACCATTGGACATAACTAGGCTCATAATCCTCCTTAAAGGCTTGAAAATATGCATCCCCCCATGTATCCTATAATAGGGAAGAGGAAAATGGGTGTGGGTGAGTACTAGAAGTTCATTCCACATTATCTATGGAACTGACATATCTCATCTAAATTTGCTATAAAGTGATGTTGTTTTAAGTAAATACTATCGTCCTTTTAGCTACAATGAGAAAATCAAATTATTCCCTGCCAGGAAAATGTTTTACCTGGACTAGTATTTTAGAATATTGTTGTTTTGAGTCAGGGTCTCACCGAGTCACCAGGCTAGAGTGCAGTAGCACGGTCAGGGCTCACCATGGCCTCAAATTCCTGGGCACAAGTGATCCTTCTGAGAGAAGAGATAGCTAGTGAAAGGTTAGGCAGACAGGGTGGGTTCCCATGACAATGTAGCCAACGGTAGGCCTCAGGCTGACACACTCCCAGTGGTAAGCAAGCTCCCTGGGAGCCTCTCAAGCTAGAGCTTAAGTACTCACTGCTAGGATAGACAAACAACCAATCAGTTCACTGCTGAGTACCAACCAATTAGCTCACCATTAGGCCCCTCCCTCCTGCCGATTGGTCTTTAGTAAGAGGACCAATCACCACAGCTAGTGCTGGCCAATCAGCTCATAGTTAGTGTTAGTCAATCGGCTGGGTCTTAGGGCTATGTAAGCGCCAGGTTCCGGCTCCAAATTGGCAACTGTCTCAGGCTCCCTCCCACTGTGGGAGCTTATCTGTTCTCTCAATAAATACTGCTTTCTTACTCTCTGGCTGTCCACATCCCTCATTCCTCCTGGGCATGAGTCAAGAACCCTGACCTGAAGAGCTGCAGAAGAGCTGCAGAAGAACGTCAGAGCTAAAGAGCTGTGCATCCCGGAGACTGGTTTGCCAGCCAGTGGAGCCGGCAGAATCAGGAGAGCTGCTGGAAGATAGGTAGATTCTGAAGCTGAGGCATTGCTGGGGGTTGTAACACTCAGGATTTGGCTTGCCAGCCCATCAAGCTGAATCTCTCTGAGGCTCTGCTGGCCGACCCGTTGAGCTGACACTCTTTCCTTCTCGGGGGTGGGGCTGGCTGACTTGGAGTCTCACTCTTGTCGCCCAGGCTGGAGTGCAGTGACTTGCTCATGTTCACCACAGCCTCAACCTGCTGGGCTTAAGCGATCCTTCTGCCTCCGGAGCTGATACTCTAAAGCCCAGGCTGACCTGAAGAATCTGTGTCACTTCCACCTCAGCCTCCTGAGTAGTTTGGAATACAGTTGTACACCACAATGCCTAGCAAAGTTTAAAAAAATGTTTATGTAGAGATGAGGGCTCACTATGTTGTACAGGCTGGTCTCAATCTCCTGGGCTCAAGCAATCCTCCCACCTCAGCCTCCTCAAGTGTTGGAATTATAGGTATGAGTCACCACACCTGGTCTCTTTTTTAAAACCACATTAAGATTAAAAAAAAAATTAGAGACACAAATACTTCTGCGTTTGAGTATGATGTAGTAGTAACAATGCTGTCACAACCAGAAAAAAAGGCAAATTATAAAACCATATTTTAAAGATATTAGAGATTTATGCAAGCATATGAAACTAGAAGCAAGAAAGGACTTTTTTTATATGAACTAAGATTGCTGACCATTTTCTTGTCTGAAGGCATTTGCTGAGTTTAGGCTTTCGTAGATAGAGCAGGCAACTGTAATAAAGAGGAAAAACACGATTTTTTACAACCAACACAGAAGAACCAGAATCTATAGGATCATCAAATGAATAGCCATTATTTCCCCCACAGGATATTTGCTGAGTGCTGGGACAGCACGATAGACTGGTGGGCTGAGCCACAAAGACAGAGAAAAATTGGCTACAGGTCAAGTCATGCTAGAGGGAATGAAATGTAAAACAAAATAAAACAAAACATCCCCTTTTCACAAGAAATTTGCCATATTTTGAACCTGGATGAGGAAGGAAACTAAAGAGCCAAGTCCCAGAACTTTCAGGGTGGAAGTGACAGAGACAGAGACCTCCTACAAGAAGGCTATGACCAAAAAGAAGCTGGGATAGAGTGGCAGAATAAAATCTCCTGACGTCTCTTGGTACTTAGGAGACAAAATTCTACGGGAATGTGGAGTCTGAAACCAGTACAAGAAGTTCTGGCCCTCAAGATCGTTGAAACCACAGATGAACTGAGTCTAACTAAGGATGTAAGCCAGCCCCAAAGTAAAATCACTTCTGATTGGATTGAGATTATCAGCCCCTCACCTTTTCTGCTTCATAAGCATAACTACAAACCTTTGGAGTTTGGATGGTCAAAAAGAAATAACTTCAATTTCTACAGTGGTTTTATATATAAAGTTCATCATACAATACATGTGATATGCAAAGAAGCAGATAGATACCCATCAAGAGAAAAAGCAAACAATAGAAGCAGACCCATAGGTCATCCAGATATTAAAGTTCACAAACATGGACTATTATTTTATAATAGAAGAAAACATGGAAAAAGTAGATGGAAGATGAAACCTTTAAATAGAGAATTGCAATTTGTTTCTTTAAAAAGAAACAAATAGACATTCTAGAAAATGAAAGCATATTGTCTTAAATTAACTTTTTTTTTTTTTGAGTTGGAGTCTCACTCTGTCACCCAGACTGGGGTGTGATGGCATGCTCCCAGCCACCACTGCCTCAGCTTGCTGGGTTCGGTGATCCTTCCACCTCAGCCATCCAAGTAGCCAGAACTACAGGCGTGCGCTACCACGTCCGGCTAATTTTTGATTTATTACAGAGATGGGGTCTCACCAAGATGCCTGGGTGGGTCTTGGATCCGCCGGCTCAGGAAATCTACTCGCCTCGGCCTCCCAAAGTGCTGAGATTACAGGCTGAGCCACCAAACCCAGCCAAATTAATATCTTAACTAACAAGTTTTACATAAAACTGGAAAAAGAAAAAGAGTGTCTTAGTCAGTTTTGTGCTTCCATGATGGAACTGAAACTGGATAATTTATTTTAAAAAAGAAATTTATTTCTCACAGTTCTGGAGACTGAGAAGTCCAATATCAAGGTGTCAGCATCTGGCAAGGACCTTCTTGCTTTGTCTTCCCTTGGCAGAAGGTGGAAGGGCAAGAAAGCTTAACAACAAGCATTAGGGGGTTGAGTTCACTTTTATAACAAACCCACTCCCATGATAATAACAGCAATCCGTTCATGGGAGCACAGCCTTTGTGACCTCATCACCTCTTAAAAGTCTTACTTATCAACACTGTTGCATTGAGGATTAAGTTTTTAACACCAGAGCAGACAGGATTAGTAAATCCAAAGGCAAGACAATAGAAAATATCCAAGTTTAAGTATGGGAGAAAAATGAAAGGAATAACAGAGTGCAAAAGCCATGTGAGATATAGACATATGGTTTAACAATGTGTTATTAAAGTCCTGTAAAGAGAGAAGAAAGAATGGATCAGAAGTAATGCATGACAAGATGCTTCCTGAGAATTTTACAAAATTTATTACTGCTTTGGGAAAAAGTCTTACAAACTGTATTTTTCTTCTGCTCTCACATCACAACAGTCGTCAACAGAAAGTAAGGCTTCAGTGACCAATGTGGGGATTTCTCCCCAGTACTAACCAGTGGATACCACTTAGGTATTCTTCAATTCAATTCTAACACTATCTACCTGGAAAAAGTGTCAGATCCTACAAAGTGAGAGATCAATCCCACAAGACTCCCCTGGCTCCAGATACCAGTTGCAAGTCTGGGTCTCTGGAACTTCTGACTGGCCAGCTTCAAATTGAGATTTTCATAACCTCCTCTTTGGGTTTGATTAATTTGCTGAAGAAGCTCATAGAACTTAAGAAAACACTTAATGTTTACCACTTATTAAGAAGGATACTTTAAAGGCTACAAATATACAGCCAAATAAAGAGATACATAGAATGACGTCTGAAAGGGTACCAAGCACAGGAACTTTTGTCCTTTTGGAGTTGGAGTGCACCACCCTCCTGGCACATGGATGAGTTTTTATTCAGCTTCCTGTCAGCCTCCATATGGTCAGCTCTCTGGAAGCTCTCCAAACTCAGTCCTCTTGGGTTTTGTGGTTTTTGTTTTTTGTTTTGAGTTAGAGTCCCACTCTGTCGCCCAGACTGGAGTGCAGTGGCCGCTCCCAGCCACCACAGCCTCGACCTGCTGGGCTCTGGTGATTCTTCTGCCTCAGCCTTCCAAGTAGCCAGAATTACAGGCATGCGCTACCAAGCCTGGCTGATTTTTTTTATTTATTGTAGAGATGAGGTCTCGCTGCCCAGGCGGGTCTCAAACCCGCGGGCTCAGGCAAGA